>NC_056733.1:562476393-562776393 GCF_019279795.1 Protopterus annectens
ATATATATATATATATACATACAAAGAAAACCTTTGCAAACACTTACTTGCACTTTAAAAGCTGGCACCATATACACCAGAGGAAGGCTGTGCTAAATGCCAATTTACAGTGGCCAGGATGGTCACAGACACCACAGCCTTTATAGATGAATGTGACCAGGTTGTCAGTATGTTTCTTAGGAGAGGCTAATATTAAGAAAAAAGTTGTATATAAAAGGTTGCATGGATTTTATAGATCAATATTGGAAGAATCTAGGTTGATCTGTGTAATAGACAACAGTACAACCTTGGATGGGAAGCTTGTACCTAATCCATTGAGCAATATGAATATAAAAGTATCAAGAGGAAAATATTTATCACAACATTCATGTTAGACAGTTATGATGTTCCTGACATTCTGAAGAAAAACTGGGCTGTTTTTTCTTGTGACAACAGAATATCAGACTTAGTTGGTGATGCTCCAATTGTGGTATATAAAAAGGACAGATCTTTCAAGAATTTGTTGGAGTTCAGGTCTTACGAGTGTGCAAGAAGAAAACGTATGTTTAAGTGTGGTCATTGTACCCAGGGCCCCTATATGCTCACTACAGACAATGCCCCTATATGTCCACTAAAGTCAAAACTGAATTAAGGGGTCATTTTACCTGTGAATCGTACCAGGTGACTTGTATGGCTTCCTCCACAAAATGTGCAGCATTTTATGTTATAAAGACCAGCAGGAAGTTTAAGAACAGGGTATATGAGCACCTTATAGATATTAGGAAGAACAATGTGAGGAACGCATTTGCTAAGTATATTTTGGATTTGCTTTATCAGTCTTTTAAATTTAGTGTTTTGGAGCAAGTAATAAAAGATCACAGGGGCATTATCACAAATGAGCACCTTAGTAAATGTGAACTAAAATGGCAGTTGAAACTTAATTCTATGAGGTTTCCTGGCATTAATGAGGCTTGTTCTATTACTTGTCTTTTATTTAGTTAAAAATGGGATTTCATTCTGAGGAAGTTTCATTATTGTAAAAGACGAAAGCAGACTGGTTTTATTCATCTCATTTGTTGCCTGTATATTCTATCAGAGTTTCACACCACAAGGGAAGCATACTGTTTTCTGTCTGGGGTAGTGTATAACAAAAGAATGGCAAAGAAGTTGAAAATTAACATGTACAAAACAGTGGTGCGACCAGTACTACTGTATGATATAGAAACCTGAGCAGTAAAGGCACAGTGGTTGAGCAAACTAGATTTCATGGAGATTTTATTTATTTAACATTTGTTAACCTGGAAATCCGACTTGGAACAAAGCCAATTTTCAGCAGAGGCCCTGGGAGAAAGGCTTCAGATGAAGTGCCTAAGGTGGGTGATAAGATGCACACTGTGGGACAGACAAGAAAGGACATCATTCAGAACAAAAGCTAAAGTAGCTCCAATTGCAGAGAAAGTCAAAGAAAACAGATTACATTGGTTCAGGCAAATGTGCAGAAAAGCAGAAGATGATCTGGTGAAGATGATTTGGGACAGACAGGAAGTAGACAAGAGGAAACTAAGGCATCCATCAAAGAGGTGGATAGATTGTGTGGCAGAATACCTGCAGCAATCAGGCATGACTGTCAAAGAAGGTAAGATAGTGCCACTGAATCAAGAGAAATAGTGAGTTGACACAACACCCTGACCCCATGAAGAAGATGGGGAAAAGGGGATTAATGATGATGAAGAAAATGACCTCATATACAACATGAAAGCAAGGACACAAGATAAAGAGTGAGCCCTTTACTGTGGGATGTAGGGATACGTGACTGTAAGATAAAAGTCAGGACAGCACATTGAGGGAAGAACAAAGGGAAAGGCACTAAGCAACTGCACATATGTAAATACATAGGGAGGAGGGCTACTTACAGGTAAAATGCAGGGAGATTACTGACTGCAGTGATTGTTGGTTTCAATTCTACAAATCGTTTCAGATGAATAAAGTTGAGAATTTTGAAAACTGGAAAGTGAGGTTTATGTGATAAGGTGGGAGACTATGGGATCTGACAGACGCAGGTGGTGGGAATGGAGAATGAAGTATGCAGAGTATTTAATGAACTTAGCTGCAGTTGGTTAATAGATGTGATTTTTACCTGGATTTGCAAGCATGTTTATGTTTATTCTAAAATGTCTTTGGACTGTAAAAGTTCTTAGTCTATATGCTGATAAAGAAAATCTTTGTACTCATAATTAATGCTGATTTTGTTTTATTTTTCAGTTCTAGGTAAATCTGCTCTCTACTTGCTGTTTTAAGGGGGCTCATAATCTTCCAGTTTCTCACTAACATCTTTGTACTTTGATATTTATTAATGTTTCATTATTTTTCTGGTGTACTGGTGTTAGCTTATTAAGTACATCAAGGAAATGTAAACTGCTGGCGTGAATCTATGGCAAGACTGGCAAGTAGACTCCAGTCAAACCATGTGAGTAAGGTTATAAAGATTTGACTATTAAAGTTTTAATAATCCTGCTTTATCTATAGTGTTAGAATTTTTGAACTTACACACTTCCCACATGGCAAAGAATGGATGATGATCACCAAAGCCTTCAGGCATCATTCCAGATTTTGTTATATTATTTGGATAGCTGGATTGTGCGTAATCAGTGGTACTTTCCAAAGCTTGGTTTATCATTTCTATTAGTTGCACGCATACCTCTCAACCTCTTAGTGCAAGAAATCTGGACAAGGCCTAAAATAATTGGGGAATAAAGGTCCAAAAATAGGGACAAATTTTAAATATTGTTCTTATAAACTTAGGAAGCTGCTAAAATAACAGAATTTGTATTAGCGTGCATTTTCTGAAGGATATGAAGTCTGAAACCCAAATATATGTCATTATTTGGTTGTTATTTATTGACCTCAATCCTCTGTGATATGCCAGAAAACCACACATTTTATGAGAAACAGACCAAATATTTGAGGCAAAAATCTGGATGTTCTGCAAAAATCTGTACAGTTGAGAGGCATGACTTGCACATATATGCTAGATTAAGCAGTAGAGGTTTAAGTATGGGTGCAAGCACTGGTTGTCTGTTTTAGTTCACTCTTTGTTTAGACTAGTACGGAGGGTTAATTCATTTTTAATATTTCTACTTATCCAAGACAGGATGTGTTCTACCATGGCTATGAGAGCATGAAGTGGGATATAAATACATCTCACAGTGAGGCTTTTAAATGTACTGATTTTTACAGCAGCAAGAATTCTGGTCACGCATCATACCAATAGGAAGAGAAATTTCTCCTGTTGTTATCAAGTGAGTCTGGAAATGGTGACAAAGGCCTGCAGCCCAAGCTACAACTTAGACATCAGAATGTGTAACTGCGTCAAGTACTGAAAGCAACAGCAGTTCTGCAGCCACCCTATGGGCCTTCTGATTGCTCCGCATTTTTGTTTCACAAGCAGTGATATGTGGCTGTTAAGGGGCCAAGACTGAGTAATACAAGAAGAAAAAGCTCAACTTAAATGGCTTAAAGTGCCATATACACAAGTCAAGACAGTAAGCCAATGTCTCCTACATGCCTGCCATGTTACAGGAACATCATGTGAACCCCCAGTGAAGAATTAGTTGTCATGAGCTACGAAGGCTCAGCCTCAACTACTTCCCTGGCTAGCTAAAATGAGCTACCAACAGTAAAGAACTCCAAAATATAACATTCCATTTCAGATTTATTGTTTGCACACTTATTCCTCACACTTAGAAAGGCTAACAAAGAACACCAGTATATAAAGCTCCATTTCATGTTAATTATTTCTCCACTTGTTCCTCCCACTTAAATGGGTAACAACAATAAAGAAGATCAATATATAAAATTTAATTCCACGTTACCTCTTCCAGCCTGCTTAGTCTAACTGCATAATGAAACAACACACCTCTTGATCTTAACCCCTATACAGCAATCTATATGCCGGGTTACAAATCTTATTAAAGTATTCTTTTATCTTTCATCCCATCTTCTCTGACTTCAACATAATATAAAATAGCCACTATACCTCTCAGCTGTACAGATTTTTGCAAAATGTCCAACTTTTTGCCTCAAACATTTGGTCTGTTCCTGATTTTCTGGCATATATTTAAGTTTCAGACTTTATATCTTTCAAAAAATACATGCTAACACATTTTATAAGAGCAGTATTTAAAATCTGTCCTTATTTTTGAGGCTTTGTACCCCCATTACTTTAGGGTTAGTCCAGATTTCTTGCATTAAGAAGTTGAGAAGTATGATAGCCACTCATCATACCAAATCCCTTCATCTATCTATCTACTACTACTAGCCATCTTTCTACTGTCTCCAATATTCCCTTTCTCCAGAGATCCAATAAACCTTCACTCTTCAGATCTAAATTATCAACTCTTACACTATTCAGCTCCACACTACATTATCAGGTCATTTAATGCTATCCACTTCCTTTTATAAATATAAATATAAATATATATATATATATATATATATATATATATATATATATATATATATCTTGTAAAATGCCACATTTTAACTCCAAAATTGTAAAGAAAATATGGCAATCAAAAAGCCTTAAGAAATTACTTGGGCTTACAATATAGCAAAGCTCACTAGCTCACATCCTCCTAAATGCTCTTGTATCAAACCTAAGACCGCAGAATGTTACTGGGCTAATCATTACATCATTTCAGCACACCAGCAGTCCTCCCTAAAGAAATCCCTGATAAATGCAGGGAGCATGCTAAACAAACTGGAGCAACTCTGTTCATTCCTTTCTTCTCCAAATTATGATGTTCTAGCAGTCACAGAATTTTGGTTAAAACCAGACACCTCTAACATAAACTTTCATTTTCTAGGATTAGATATCTCTGTAGCACTAGGCCAGGAAGGTCACAGAATGTGGGAGAACTCTATTTTTTATAAAACAGTCTCAACATAACCATCAGTTCTGAAAACATATCCGCTAAATGTCCATGACACCAACAGTGTACTACTAGCATCACAAAAAAAAAAAAAAAAAAAAAAAAAAAAGTAAACCTCACCCTTGCTGTAGCCTATCTACCTCACTTTGTTTTTCATATCCTTTCATCCCAGGGCCTTACTCAAATATTGAAAAAAATAAACCAGGCCAAATGTTAATTTAGGCAGTTGGTCTCTCCTTGATTAAGCAAAAAAAAAAAAAAAAACACTCCAAACTTAATTCATTCAGCATCCCATCACATTTCATTAGTTACCACTATTCCATAATTTTCACTTTAAAAAGCAATTGAAATAAAAAACACATTCTCTAATCACCTTCAGAAAGAAAAGAAAAAAATGAAGGAGTTTACACTGAGCCCTCTCAAACAAACTGAATCCCTCTCCTTGTTACTCAAGACCGAACTATAATTTTCTATACCTTTGCAAACTTACTTTTCCATTTAAAAGGCAAATACCAACTAATTGAAGAACTAAAACTCTTATACAAATGGAGGGACAATGCTTGGAGTCAATGGAAACTCTCCTCTCTTTAGAGAAAGAGAACTGCTCATAATACTAAGAAACTCTGAAAAAAAAAAACACCATAAGGTTCAGTCCATTTCCTTTCAAGACCCCCAAACAACTTGTCTAAACAGTGAAAAGAAAATCGATCACATAAGATATAATTCTCCAAAAGACCCATCCAAAGAAATATGTATCCTCACTCCATCAGCGGGACTACTCCCTCGTGATTTTCCAACAGGATCCGCATCTTTGCATCTAACACCAACTCATCCCAATCATCTGCCACCTGAAATACCAAATTTAGTTTTCACTCTTTCACTCTCCTACTCATTCCAAATACCTGGAACCTTTAAATAAAGAATTCACCTTTGATCTGCCCCCTTCTACTTTAAATTGATAAAAATATAACATGTACTCTCACTGGTGCCCCAGTCAGAGTAGATGACTTCCACCCTTGCTTTATTATTCATTTAAGGTTATATTATACAAACCTAGTATAGTTACAATCCCTGCCTCACCAAAGAGTTTATGCCTCCACAAAAGAAACTAGCCATAATCACACATTTCCCCAAACCTTCTACTCTCAATGACTCCAGGCTAGTCTCTCTTCTACCTACCCTTGGTAAAATACTGGAAAAACACAATTACAGCCAACTTGCTGAATATTTTCAGACCTTCATCATGATATCATCCCATCAGCATGGAATCCAAACAGGAAGGAACACCATGACTCTCTATGCATCATTACAGATGACACACTACAAAACATGAATGGGGCATGCTCTCTGGTTTCCCTTTTAATCTGCTCATTTATACACTCCTGCTCTCCTCCCTACTAAGAGCAGGGGGTCAGCCCACAAGCACTAGAATGGTTCACATCCTTCCTAAGCTCTTCTACACAGTGAAGAATCACAAGGTTCACCAGCTGATCTCTCGCTCCTCCCCATTATTCTATATCCTATGTGGTAATTCTTCTTCTTCCTCTTTCGGCTTTTCCCGGTTAGATGTCGCCACAGCGGATCACCTGTCCGCTCATGATTGGCAGTGGAGTTTTACAGTGTCGAGTTGCCAGCCCGGCGCCCAACCTTCCACAGAAGGCACACACACATATGCACTCACACCTAGGGACAATTTTAGAGTGTCCAATCCACCTGCAGCATGTCTTTGGGATGATATCCTATGTGGTAATTAATATACAGAATTAGCAAATTCCCCATAAAATTGAAAAGTAAATTAGAACAAAATGTAGAAATTCTCTCAGACAGGCTGACCCAACACAAATTCATCCTTAACACACACACACACACACACACACACACACACACACACACACACACACACACACACACACACACACACACCACAAAAGAGCCATGCCTTTTGGAATCAAGCCTAAGCCACATTATTTCCATCAAACTGGACTATACAACTCAACACCCCTGAACAGATATGTGGATTGGTATCAGAAAGTGATATGAATTGACTGTTTATTCCCACAGCTTCATTGTCTCACAATATAAAAGGTAGCACTACATACCCTTATTTGTTTCTATACCATACTACTATCATATTGTCCAAGTGTATTACAATTGCACCCTGGAGATAGGCTATGAAAAACATGCAACAGTAGAATGACCACTATCATCTCCAGGATAATTATGTTTGAAAGGGCATCCTGTTTGGTCCAAGTGCCTTGGGCCATCTTGTCCCATGAAACCAGCCCCCCCCCCCCACCTCTGGGAAGATGTGTCCATGTTGAATGTACTTGAGGGAAAGTGCATATTTTCCTTAGACTGGAAGACCACCCCTTGAAGTTGCCTATAGGAAGCTCAGATCAACAGGATGGGTTGATCCACAGAGTATTCCTGCTGAGATCACTGAACACATACAATCCATTGCAATGCTCTCATATGAGATCTTGAAAATGGCACCATGACATTGTTGCTGCCATGAGACCAAGCACCCATAGAATGAGGGTTGCTGGTAGACAGGGAAGTTGCAGAAGAACTACATAGTACTCTGTCTTGAGGTAGACTGTCTAATGTTAACCTCATGTATAGATGACATCCTATAAATATTAGTGCTTTCAATGGCTTTAGCTGGGATTTTGTGGTATCCTCTGAAATTTCCAAAGACAGAGCTGAAGTAAGCAGTCCCTTGAATGACTCAGGGTAGCTACTGAGGTTTGTGACCATGACTCTAGTTATGGAAACACTTATTACAAGCAGTCTCAGTGAGCTGCAACCACTATTAGGCATTTGGTGAACACACAATGCACAGGAATCTGAACTGGTAGTGACCAGCTCTCAGCCAAAAGTGCAATAACTTCCTGGACATCTTGACTATATTTAAATGAAGCCTGCATCCTGGACATCCAAACAGCACATCCAATCTCTCTGTTGAAGGCATGGGAAGACTGAACAAAAACCACCTAGGACTTGGTTTTCCTTATGTAAAAAAATAGGCTGCTGAGATCTAGGATCGGCTTGAATTCCTTTGTCTTTTTCTAGACTAAAAATAATGTATAAGGCCCAGATCCTATCTACTGGGGTGAGACCTCTCGGATGATTTTTTTTACTAAGATGTTACCACTTGAAAGACAGAATTCATGTCTGACTTATCCCCTTCTACACACACTCTTACACATTCCAAACATTTATCACTCTATTTTTGGTATCTAGTTTCTGGGGGGGGGGGGGTCTGGGAGAGGAAATGCCTTGATCACTGGAGTTTTTGAAAATGATATTGTATCATCTCTAGAAATTACCTCCCTCATCTACCTGTCCTGTGTGATGGCTAGCCATGCAATCAAATTTATGGATATTCAACTCCAACTGCCTCCACAGTTGGGCAAGCCTTTAGGGGTGCAGTGTCTGACATTAAATGAGAGGGCTATGGAAACCTTGGTGTTACAGTCCCCTTTTACCTCCTGGCAGCATCCATTGGAGACACCCCCCCCCCACACACACACAAACAAAATGCTGGGACTTGTGAAATCATAAATTCTTTGCATGTTTTTGGTTCCAGGCAAAGGATCTTTGGGGGTGAATAACTTTACTTAATAAGCTGTGAACCCTTTCCTCTCTTGTTCACTCTTGAGCAACTTGTCTTTCACATGAAATCCATAAAGGAAGGAGCCATCAAAGAGTCCTTATTGGTGAAGGTCACCTTAACGTTTTCTGTAAATCCATAGTCTGAACTAGGCTCGTCTCATTCATGATGATGTCTGTCCCATTCACTCTCACTGTTCCACCTTCCTTACTGTTGATTAGCATCATGCAGAATGAAATGGTACTATTTATGGCTACCACCCGCAATTTTATTTTACAACATAGATTCCTGTGTGGTAACTTTTTCTGTGTAACCAGCACCTTTTCCTCCAAATAACATTAAAAATAGGTCAAATGCATCAGGTAGTTCAGAGGTTTTATGGCAAAAGTACCAGACATGAAAGCATGTCTCTTCATTCAGTCTCTAGCCCTGAAATCCTTACTTGAGGGTTGGATTGCCAGACTCTCCTCAATGTCCCCTCTTTTGGAGGAACCACCACCAGAACAGAGTCTGAAAGGGGGTCTTAGGCCATTGAGGTTTGTCCTCGGTAGGCCCGAGATGTTATTTTTTAAGGATAGGCTCAGCAATGACAGGCTCTTACAACACCCTATCCACAAGCAAATTCTCCAACAGCTGACAACCTGGAGGGTTGCCTTGGCACCACTTCCACAAGCTCAGTGCTGGCATCAAAACTGTTGGCAGAGAAGTCATCTGTCCCTTCATCGATGTTGACCCTCATGACTTTACTGAGGAGGAGATGGTGCTGAAGCTCACCATTGATGCATACAACTCTCAGGAGAATTTCAGCACTGAAGGCTAACATGACAATGACACCAACAGCACAAACAGCACCAAGGAGATCAGCATTAATGCTGGGGTTTTGTCACCAGTGCTGATGACTTCAGACCTAATGGCCCTCAGCACCACAAGAAACAGTGCTGCGGCCTCCAGTGTCAACAGTATCAACTATCCCCACTGCAGTGAATGGCATGGTAATCTCATCATCATTATCAGCAGCAGCCCCCCTTTTCCCTTTTTTTTTTTCTACATGGGGTCAGGGTATCATGTTAAGTGTCGCCAACACTCTTGATTCTGTGCCATACTCCTACCATCTTCAACACTCATACCTGATTGTCGCAGATCTTTTTTCACACAATCCATCCACCTCTTTGCTGGGCATCCTTGCTTCCTCTTACCTTCTTCCTGTCTGTCCCAAACCTTCTTCACCAGATTGTCTTCTGCTTTTCTACATGTGCCCAAACCACTGTAATCTGTTCTGTTTGATCTTTTCTGCAATTGGAGCTACTTTGGTTTCTGCTCTTATGTCCTCATTTCTTCATCTGTCCCACAGTGTGCATCCTACCACCTTTCTCAGGCACCTCTAGCGTCTTCAACTGTACTGCCTTTACTGTCCATGTTTCTGTACCATACAGAAGTACTGGTCACACCACTGTCTTGTGCACCTTGCTTTTCATCTTCTTTGCCATTCTTCTGTCATAGACTATACCTGATACTCTATGCCAGTTGTCTGCAGCCCCTCTGATGCTAGCTTTGACCTCTTCGTTCAGACTACCTTTCTCCTTAACCACCCTTCCCAGATATTTGAAGCTATTTAACTGTTCCACTATCTTCCCTTCTATCTCTATTCTCAGCTTCTTCTGATTTCCCCAATTTGCTGCCATTACCACCATGTTATCTGTGCTTGGTTTCGTCCCATGTGCCTTCAGATTTGCATTCCATTCTCCTATCCTTTGCTGAAGTTCTAGCTCAGAGTCTGCCTGTACTGCTACATCATCTGTATACAGCAGCTTTGTTGATCTGTTCCCTCCAACCAGTTTGCTAATGCAGTCCATCACCAGTATAAACAGCAGTGGACTCAGAGCTGAACCCTGATGTACACCCACTGCCACTGGGAACCTCTCTGTGAGGCCAAACACTGTTCGTACTTGAGTCATTGGGTCCTTGTACATAGCCTGCACTAATTCTACCACTGTTTCCAGAAATTCAAACCACCGCAGTATGGCCCAGATTAGCTTTCTTGGGGCCTTATCATATGCTTTCTCCAAGTCTAGGAATGCCCAGTTGGACTCTGTCCTCATTTCTAGCTTCTTCTCAAGTATCTGTCTCAATTCAAACATTGGGTCAATTGTGCTGCATCCTGATCTGAATCCGAACTGTTCATCTCCCATCTTACATTCTACTTCTCTGTGTATCCGTTTATCAATCACTCTCTCCAGAACTTTTATGGAGTGTGGTAGGAGTTTGATCCCTCTGTACTGCCCACAGTTGTGGATGTCCCCTTTGTTCTTGTACACTGGAACAAGTATGCTTACTCTCCAGTCATCTGGGATACGCCTTTCTCTCCGCACTGCTATTAGTACCCTCAGGAGCCATTTCTCCCCTATCTCAACCAGCAACTTTATCATATCTGCTGTCACCTCATCTGAGCCTGCTGCTTTCCCTGACTTCATCTTCCTTAGTGCTGTTCTTACTTCTTCTAAGGTGGGCTCCTCTTCTTCTCTCATTGTAGGCTGTTTCTGGTAAGTACAGCTTCTGTGGGGTTTTCTTCATTCAGAAGCTGCTGGAAATACTCATTCCATCTGCCTTTGATGTCCTGTGGACTGGTAAGCAGGTTGTTGCTGGCATCCCTTATGATGGGTGTCTGACCATCTACTTTATCTTTCTGTCTTTGCCTTGCAACCTGATGTAATTTCTTTGTGCCCCTTACTGAGTCACTTTCCATTAGTTGGTAGAGTGCCCCTGATAACCTACTCTTTCCTACTGAAACTTCTTTCTTTGCTTCGTTGTTAGCCAAGCAGTAGTCCTTCCTAGCCTGGTCAGTCTTATCTATCTCCCATTTCTTCTAGCACTCCTTTCTTCTGATGACTTCCTGGACTTCTGCATTCCACCACCAGCTTTCCTTATGTACCTTATTTTCATACCTGGCTCAGCCACATATCTTTTCTGTAGTCCTAACACATGTTGTTTTTAGGCGCTGCCACTCCTCTTTAACTCCACATATTTCCTCCTCTTCTCGGGGTGCTAGAGCCCTGAGTAATTCCATGAACTGCTGTACTTTCTCTCCAGTCAACTTCCATGTCTTCAGGCTGGTCTCTGTTGACCTTAGAGCCTTCTCTGACGACTGCTTGCAGCTGATTGTGGCAACTAATGGTTTATGCTGTGGGCCAACTGTTTCACTGTGGATGACTTTGCAATCATGGATTCTACCCCAGTCTTTTTTCCTTACTGAGAGAAAGTCTACCTGAGTTGCATGTTAGCTACTCTTGTATGTGATCTTGTGACTGTCTCTTTCTAAACCATGTGTTGGCTACTATCAAGCCATTTGTCAGAGAGAAGTCTAGAATGACTTGTCCTTTATTCCTGTTACCCCACCCATGTGGACCCAGGCAGTCCTCATATCCTGTTCTGTCTGTCCCTGTATGAGCATTCAAGTCAGCCATTATCAACACCAATTGATGTTGTCCTGCTTTATCTAGTAGGTCCTGCAACTGATGTCTGAATGCATTTTTTTTCCTCACTATCACAACCCTGCTGTGGAGCATATGCTGAGATTATGAACACTGCCCTATCATTACATTGGAGTTGGATTGCCATGAGTCTGTCATTAATTCTGATGATATCCCTCATTGCCTTCTGAAGCCTCTCTCTCACCACAATTCCTACACCATTTCTAGACTGTTCCCCACCTGAATAGTAGAGTCTGGCTCCCAAGCCAAGTGGCTTTGTTGCACTGCCCTTCCATCTCATCTCTTGGATATACAGGATGTCCAGCCTCCTCCGTATCATCATGTCATCCACATCCAAGCTGCATCCTGTCAGTGAACATACATTAAGCATAGCAATTCTCAGTTCATGTTTGGCAGGTTTGTTGGTTTTACGTCCAGCTTTCACTCAACAGAGCTATCCCAGGTAACCCAGGCTGGGCAACTAGACACTGGCCAGCCAGTAGCTTATTGGCCCAGGGCTTCTGGGCTTTATGGCAGGCACACACTGGCTAATAAGGGCACATATACCCCTCCCACTGTTAGCAAGGGGTCCCCTGGCGTGGGTGAGAGTAGGCCAGGTCCTCAACCCACTTATTACCGGTAACTACCCATGCCCATTTTTGGTGACAGTCAACATGACCGAATCACCTACAGCCATATTTTATACCATTGAGTGTCTAGTCCTGCCACAGCATGCAGTCTGTGATCTGTGTTCTCCTATCTTGAGGATACTGCTCACCACAGTAGATGCCCAAAGCAGTTGGTCTGTACAACTCTTCCCCCTATAGGGTACCATGTAGAGTCTGTTCTGCTGTCCACAGCTCCATTCATTGGTGAGTTTTAAATAGAAACACTCAGCATGTTTTTCAGACATGGGAGAAACCCCACAGAGACACAGGGAGAACATGCAAACTCCAAACAGGCACTGGTCGGAGGTCAGGATCGAACCTTGTGCATAGGAGGTGAAGACCTTAACCACTAAGCCATCTGTAGGAACTTAATAGCATGGTAATCTCATTCAGCTCAAACATTACCAGTGTTGAAACAGGACCCCAGGGAAACAGTATGAGACATGGAGAGAAAATGCCCTTTTCTTGCTACCCCACACACAAACTGGAACAACAGGACTCCAAGTTCAATATGGACCTTGACCAAGGCCACCATCCTTTCCTAGTGGAGATGAACAGTAGGGATCCACACCAAACAAGTCACCTTGCTGATACTGCTAAACAAGATTGGGATTAAAAGCACTAAGCACTGGGAAAGTTCCCTCTCTGAAGGGAAGCTGCCAACTCTCCTCAGGGTAAACTCAGGAAGAAATGAACTTTCCAACTGGAAAACTCTCACATGACACTCTTGTACTGGTTCCTGAGTCTGTTTAGTCCTGATAGGTCTATCTTAATCCCTGGGTCTAATTTCCTTTGGCTTTCTTTTTTCCTTTCATTGTTCCCCCTTTCTCTCTTTTCTTTTGCCCTCAAAGAGCACGAGATTCTTAAATAGTAACTTGCTCTTATGCTGTGACAGAGTAAGATGCCCAAGTTTTTACAAATGTCACACACAGATTTTAAACAATCTTCCTCTGTGCTCACAACACACAGGTTGTGGTATCGTGGGGGGGGGGGTCCAGTGGCCACATTTTGAGCATTTTCTAAACTCCCGAGGTACTGTCTATGACTTGTCAATAACTACGCCTCAGAATAAAGACTACCATTACCAGAAAAAACACACAAGAAAGTTTCATCAAATAACCACACCATATGCACCATAAAATCACCAGAACGGTAAAACTTTATAACAACAGAAAAAAGAACATAATTCACTTTGACAACTAAAACCCTACAAAATTACTCCTAATAAACAATAATAAAAGGTGTAAAAGATCTATCTTGGAAAAATGTTGTCTATTATGGGAATGGGGGAGACAGGGAAGTGAGGAAGTTAGGTGTACTGAGGGAGCAAGTGAGGTATTCTGTTTTAAAAAAAATACTAAAGATGCTGGATTAGTACCACCTGTAGTGGGCAGTCCATCAGTTGAAGAAGACAGAATGGATCATGTAAGAGAGTCATGCTACTTTTTGGGGAGAGGTTGGTACACATTTATAGATTGCAGAAAAAAACTCTGACCAATGCATGAATCAAATAAATTATTAAAACTAGACTAATAATTATTTGAAATCTTTCTCTTCAACCTCTTTCTCCCTTATAAACTCACTTTTTCTGTAACACAATACACAGACAGTGCCCTAAATAAGTTCATAAGTGTGGTCATTTGCTGGTATTTACTTTTTCTAAACATGATTTTATATGTTTTAATAAACACATCCACACTAAATCCTATATAAATGCCATGGGATCTTTAACATCAACCTAAACTACCAACAATTTCAGCAACTAGGCTTTTTTTACCCTCTCATCCTAAAGAGAGCATTTCAGGAATGCAGCGCCCCCCACCCCCATGATGTCATGCAGTGTCAGTGCTATAACATGAATCTAAGCATCTGGTGAAGATCATGGAATCCAGCACCTTACTGTCTTCTGGCTGACCCACAGGAAATGCCCATGTTTTTTCTGTCTCAGACATAATAAGAGTTCTACTGTTGAAAAACAAGCAGCCTCTTCTGCAAAATACAGGGGCTACATACATCATTTATCCTCAGCCACCTGAAAGAAAATAGCAGTCATAGACTTACCATAATACTAGATCCTCATCCATGGTCAGTCCAATATAACTGATGGGTTATCAGGTCGCTTGTCGGATCTAAGATGGCAAAACTAGAATTCTCTAGTCTTAAGCTCCTTTAATTTTTCCCTCCCATAATGCACTTGTGATTGAAGCTATCTCAAACTGAGCTTGCAGCCAAAGCAACTGGACACAAGTCCCACTATGTAAAGTTAAGTGCTGCACTGTTACTATTAGAACTTATATTCTTCCTAAATCTTTTTGCTGGTACCATGTAGTTATTCTGAGTTAGTCTTCAGAGCACCTTCCTATATATTTTTTTCACTTTAAATTCCCTCTTACAGTATCTGACGTGGAAGGAGCTAAGGAAGAAGATCACTATGGTGGCAAACAAGACCTGAGGTAGCTTTACTCAAGTGCATTATGTGAGGAAAAAAATTAAAGGAGCACGAGGTGATCACTAGTTTTTCCATCTTGGCTCAGACAAGCGGACCAAAGACCCATCAGTCAGATTGGATAGACAGGATGAAGAGGATCTGCCAGCTTATTATTCATTCCCCTAGCAAGTATCGCTAAAGGCTAACACTGTAATAAAACAAAAGATTGAGAGTCCCAGAATATTAGTAAATTCCTTTTTTAATGAATATCCTACTTAAGGTAGCATCAGATTTTCTTACACTAATGTTCATTTTACAATTAAAATGATTACAAACAACTTGGCTACACAAACGATGAAAACCTACACCAGAAACACTGTCCTAAAACTGGCAAATCTCAGCAGGGAATTCTTGCTACATTTACCTAATGCTAAACAAACCAAACTGGGGGGGGGGGGGGGGGGATAAATTCAAGCGGTGCAGTATTAACCACTTTGGTAATGGTCATAGTTTACTCAGAATGTTGTTCATGTCAGACCCTTGGCATTATAGTCAAACTAATCCAAACAAATGTTGCTGTTTTAAACATCAAATGCACAGAAATCCAAACAAATGCCCATGTCTGACATATGTCAACAGAGCTGAGTAGTCACAAAGGTTAGCCTGAAGTAACTGGCCAAAAGAATGGGTAATATCACTGAAAAATTATAGAGTTATGCAACAAGGTCAATCCAAGGAATTGCCTGAAGTACAACTTGCACAACTACATGCCTGAAGCCTTGGGGTACAACAATTAGAAAAAATTGTAGATCATCATTTCTGACAAAGAAGCTCTTCAACAGCTAGTCTTCTCCACTCCCAATTGTCTTCGAGACCATCTTCCCAAGGCTAGCATAAGACTGATGTAAGCTACAATGAATTTAGAAATATGCCTAATACAAATCAATAGGGTTAATGTACAGAACTTGTAGTTAAAAGTTGAGATGATTATTTATAAGAGAAGAAAGCCATGATTAATTATAAATCACCAGTTTAACCTCTAAACGTAACATCTAAATGTTGGACCTAGTGATATATATAGCATGCACTCTTCCAAATTAGCTCTGCTTAATTCACAAAAACTTGCAACCACTGAGTAGATGACTGTTCTAATAGGTACACAACATAGAGGGCTGCTGTGGTAGAGTTTCACTGACAAAACTTACATCCTTTGGGGGCTTTCTAAGATGGCTTCATACTGATTAACAGCTTAACTTCAGCTCTCCCTGTGTGAAAAAAGAAAGCAAAAGACAAAGGCCAAAAACTTTGTCACTTTTATCAAAATCAGTTATTGGCTAGTAAGTACACTGCCTGGATGCAAGCAAAGAAGAAACTAAGACAACCTGAAAGAAAATCAACTAGAAAAGGTGAAGAGACAACTCTGAGTGGGAAGAATCCTGCAGTTAATTAGGAAAAAACAGTTCAAGCTTTAGCTTTGGTGAAAGACATGGCTTCCAATAATCTAGAGCAAAAAATAAGTCAAATGTGCTCTGAGATGATTAAAATAAATGAAACACTGAAGGACTATATTAACTCAAATAACAAAAGGTGGGAAAAAATGGATGAAACTTTATACAGATACTCAGACAATACAGCCTACCTTGACCTGGCCAAGGCCTTTGATACCATTCTCCAATCAGGAATCATAGAAAAACTGACTAAGCTAGGCATCAACCCCTATATCACTAGGTGGGTTGCAAACTGGTTCATAGATAGAACCCACAGCATGAAAGTAGCTAACTCCAAGTCAGACTGTCGACCAGTCATGAGTGGAGTCCCACAGGGATCGGTCCTAGGTCCTCTCCTGTTTGGTATCTACTTTTCAGAAGTCCAGGCCAACACGAAAGGACACTGGCTGACAAAGTTCACAGACGATTGAAAGTTGGGAGCCATTATTACCTCTCTAAGTGATGTTGACATCCTACAGAAAGGCCTCACTGAGACCAACGACCGGTGTCAAAACCATAGCCTTAAGCTCAATGCCAAAAAATGTGTCATCATCCCCTTTGGGAAAACCCAGTTCCCATGAATTACCACATCAATGGTAGTCCACTGAACACAGAAGGTGTTATAAGAGATCTGGGAACACAGATTGACAGCAACCTCTCTTTTGACCACCACGTTGCCACTGTGGTCAGAAAGTTCTTCTATGTGACACATCTCATTACTAAGGGTTTTGCATCCAGGAAGAAAGAGGTCATTGTCTCTCTCTACTCTTCCCTCATTAGGCCAATCATCGAGTATAATGCCCCATTTGGCATGTACCTCACTAGACATCGGCAACAACTGGAGAGGCTGCAAAAATACCTCACAAAGAGGATCCTAGTCTTAAACACTTGCCCTATATGGACAGATTCAAAAATCTCCAACTATTCTCTGTCTCATATCGCCTACTTAGAGGCGATCTCTGCTTGACTTACAAAGCCATGTCTGACCCAGCTCTGTTAGAAATGCTACATCTAAAGAAATCCCAATCCCTCCGCACCACATGTTCCAGAGACCTAAACCCCATTACCACAATCAACAGAACGTGCTGGAGGGACAGGTTCATAACCCAGAGACTGCCCATGCTATGGAATAGACTTCCCATACATGTCAAACAGAGCACCTCACTGGCCCTCTTCAAGAGAAATCTTGATGAGTGGATGGGAAATAGAAAATTTACCCAGGGGATCACTCCAGTGGCTCTACTTGACAGAGGCACTGGGAACTAAGGTCGGGTGGCACGATGCCAGGGTAATCCTATGGACTAGGCTTGTAAAGGCTTCAGGGCCATTAGACTATTACACACCTATGAACCTATAAACCTATGAACTGATAAAACTGAAAAAAATCAGAGGCTGAAATAAAGAAAAGTATGAGAATGTTCAAGAAGAAATGTTTCAAAATAAAGTAGAATTAGAGAACAGAGTATTATTTATTTTATTATTTATTTGACATTTGTTGACCAAGAAAGTACGGCTGAGTTATTGCCCTTTATCAGCGGAGGCCTACTGAGACAAGCTCTGCAAGAATACATAAGAAATATCCACAAGAGTAAATACAAAGTTTACAGAAGTATCAATTAGTGATTACATTACAGAGAAACTATAGTAACAAATGCAGTTTAACAAGTAATTAAAAAAAACTAATGTTGTTAAAAATCAATGCACAGAAGCTGCTGAGAGCAGTTGACAAACTTTTTACAGGATATATTACTACATAAACAAACAAGGAAGAGATGGTTGAGATACAGAACACAGAGTCTAGGAAAAGTTCACAGGGAGGGATATGAGGTTCAGTGAGAGGGAGTTTAGGTGACAGAGGTAGTGACAGCAGTAGGAAGAAGAAAAAAGTGAGAGAGGAGGTAAGAAGTAGTGCAATCTGGTGATAGAAGTAAGAGAGGTTGGAAAGAGTGGGAATAAGAGGTGTTTTTTAGGGGAGGAATTTCAAGGACAGTTTTTACAATGACATATCCAGGAGTTAAGAAGGTGTTCTTTGAGAGCATTTTTGAATATTTGTGTGAGGGGTATTTTACGGATGGCCAAGGGAAGTTTGTTCCAGGAAAGGGCAGGAGTGTAGCTATAGACGTTTTGGTCTATTGATCTTTTAAGTTTGTATATCTCTAAGTGTAGTTGGTCAGAGCTCCTGAGGTTTCTAGTTAGTGTATGACTAGAGATGAGTGAGGAAATGTCAGGGCAGAAGGAGGGCTTATTTAGGATGATATGAATGATAAGGAGTTGAGAGGATAGAAGTTGATGTGGGAACTCTAACCAATTTAAAACCTTGAGAGAATTACAGTGATGACAGAAACAGGTCTGGTTTGCTGTAAACCTGGCTACTTTGTTGTAGGTGGCTTTGAGTTTAGGTAGTGGGCCTATCTGTAAGTTGGTTAGGATTTCTGAACTATAGAGGAAGCTGGACAGAAGGCAGGCAAGGCAAGAGAGTATGAGAATCCTTTGTAAGGAATTTTTTGTTTCTGTAGAGTAGACCAAGTTTTTGGTGTGTTTTCTTAATACAGTGGTGAACATGTAGGTCGAATTTGAGTTGATCATCTATAATGGCCCTTAGAAGCTTAGTGTGGGTTTTGATGTTGATGACAGCATTGTTAAATGATGTTATGGAGAAGATAGGTTTGAGGTGGGCAAGCGATTTTGGAAGAAATATCAGGAGTTTGGTCTTTTTCAGAGAATTAGTTAGTTGCTAGTATGCCATTTTTCAATAGAGCTGAAGTAGTTTTGGGTGAGAATGTGCAGCTCAGACAGGATATCAGAAGTAGACATGATAGTGGAGTCATCTACTTACTGAATGAGGGTTGATAGTGGAGAGAATGTAAAGAGGTGATTAGTGAAGATGTTGAACAGTAAGAGACCAAGAACAGAGCCTTGCGGAACCCCCACCTTGATAAGGAGGAAGGGAGATAGTGAGTAGAGACATTTAACAGATTGTTGTCTGTTGGAGAGGTAGCTAGAGCACCAGGAAAGGGTGGTGGTAGAAAGGTTGAGGTCAGAGCATCTGGAGAGGAGTATGGGGTAGGAGACATTGTCAAAAGCATTTATGAAGTCTCGGAAGAGACAGGAAATAAGTTTGTTGTTATCTCTGGCCAAGGAAATGGAGTGGGTAAAGGAGTTGAGGGCTGCTGAGGTACCGTGGTTATGATGGATGCTATGTAGGGTGGGGGTGAGTAGGTTTTTTAGGAGTAGATAGTATAAGATTTGCTTAGGTACACATTTTTTCTAGTACTTTAGAGAAGGGGAAGAGTATGGCTATAGGGCGGTAGTTAGACAGTTCAGTGGAATTTCCACCTTTGTGGAGGGAACTGTGGATTTTGATACAGAGCAGTTTATAAGGATGGGGTGTGCTATGGAGTTTGCAGCCAACTTAAGGTAAAGTGGAGGTAGTCTGTCGGTAGAGGGAGAGCAAGGCTTAGGCTTAGATAGGAGTCATTTTATGTAGCTGGTGGGAACAGGTCTGAAAGAGAAGGAATTGTTTTAGATAGGAGTCATTTTATGTAGCTGGTGGGAACAGGTCTGAAAGAGAAGGAATTGTTTTGGTTAGAGGTGGACGGGAGGTCAGAAGAGTTAGGGGAGTTTTAGGTTGATATTAGTTTACTGATGGAGTCTATGAAGTAGTAGTTAAGTCAGGTGGCTGTTTCTAGGAGGGGTATTGTTAAGACAGGGGTTTTGTGTTGTGGGGTTACCTGGGTGGAGGATTTAACTGATACTTTTCTAGAATTTTTAGGAGTTGTTGTGATGTGCAGTCTGGGGATTTAGGTAGAGTTTTTTTATTTTTTTTTTTTGTCGCTATTGACTTGTTTTGAACAAGGTTACAAAGTTCTTTACAGGTTTGTGGCTGGGAGGGAGATTTAGTCTTAAGCCAGAGTTTCCAGGCATTATCTCTTTTATGCATGAGAGCACATGTGGAATGAGATAGCCAGGAGGAGCAGAGAGATTTGACTCTAATTGTGCAGGGGGGGAAGTGAGTTGAAAATATTTAGAAATATGGAAGTACATTTTTGGACTGCATCATCTTGAGGTAGGTATGAAAGAAAGGACCAGTTAATACATGAGAGCATGTTGTCCAGAAAAAACGTAAACTCCTAATACTGCTAAAACCAAATGGAAGGAGCAAAAAACCACTGTAAAATCCAGTATAAATTCAATGCTCTTTATTGTAGGTAAGCACTTTCGCAACCAGCCCTGGTTGCTTCCTCAGACCAAAGATTACAAAAAAACTTCATCCCAAACTTTAAAAGCCTTGAATCCTGTGTCACATGACTACGACCAATTAATTAATTAATTAATTAAATGAGTTAAAAGAACAAGTACATTCAAAATGCAAATACACTCAAAATACACAAAATGTCATTCAAGGCAATATATAAAAAAACAGCATATAATATAATATAAAAGAAACATACAAAGAACATACATAAAAATACTATATATATATATATATATATATATATATATATATGTATATATATATATATATAAAAATAAAAATAAATAACCTGCTATACTGTCTAACATACTAATACTACCGTATCTATAAATCACTAAGGAAACAGCTTTCTTCCTAATATTCAAAAATACTGCATGTATAAATAAAGAAAAAACATCTAATGTATACTATATTATATTATATTATATTATATGTTGTCTAAACATAGTCTAACTATAAAAATGCTGGTATAAACCTATCTATTAATCACAAAATTAAATAGCTTTCTTCCTAATCTTCCTACCTTTCAATACGGGTTTCAGAGATACATAATCATTCAGCCCAGGTAGCTTACGGGCTGCTACATAAAAATCCATCTCAACTCCCGTTGTTCAGTTCTGTTATTTAAATCTCCCATCCTAATGGTTTCAGTGACAGTGTCAATAATAGAAAAGTAAAACTAGTGATTCTCCCCGTGTTGTAACGTGTTTAGCCAGTGCACTATGTTCCTGTTGTCTCCTAAAACAGTAAAGGTGGTCACAAATTCTCTCCCTTAATCGTCTGTTGGTCTTACCAACATAAAATGCACTGCAGCAGGCATAGTGGGCTAAATATATCACATTCCTACTCTCACAGTCACCTGAGGCCTTAAACTTGAAGGATTTCCCACTCGATGGATGGACAAACATAGTGTTAGTTTCTATATATTGACAAAACGAGCATGCATTACATCTCCTAGTCCCTTAGTTCATAATGGATCTATGTTCTAATCCATTTGTATAGCAGAGTATCTGCTTCAATGTTTTTCGATTTTTATAAATAAAACAAGGTTTCTCTCCTACTATTGCACTTACCCTATCATCAGTCCCCAATATATGCTAATTACGATATATTATATGCTTAATTAAACGAATATCAACTGAATGTATAATACTAAACTTCACTAATTGTTCTCTGCTCTTCATTCTCTTAGGGGTCATTTCCACTCCACCCATATTGGGACTAGAAAAATACGGTTTGCCTGTGGTATTCCTTTTAGTTCTGGCTTCAGTGCATGCCTCATTTAGCTCTCTTTCATGGTAACTCCTGACTAGGAACTCATCCCTCAGGGTCATCAAACTATTTTCAAAGTCCTGATCTCTTGCATGTAATTTTGACATGCGTATAGTTTGATTATTGATGAAGTTCCTAAAAATATGGGGAGGGTGCATACTAGTGAGGTGAACATAACTATTACGGTAGCAATCCTTCCGATACAATTTAGTGTATACATTACCAGTGGTTCCATCCAACTGTATTTTTATATCTAAACAGTCAATGTGGGTACGAGATCTATTCATGGTAAAATCTAAAAAATCAGTACTTTTATTTAAATGCTTCCACAAATTCACATAATCTTTTCTCACCACCCCCCAAAAAAGGAACAGGTCATCTACAAAACAATGAAAAAATAAAATGTCACCTTTGAAAGCATTGTCATTCATCATATAAGTTCGCTCCCATTGCGCCATCACCAAATTGGCATAGCTATTGACTGTAGGAGTCCCTATAGCTATGCCTGACGTTTGTAGGAATTATTTCCCATCGAATGTAAAAACATTAAATTCTAAGACAAACTCTAACAAAAAACTAATCAAATCAACCTTCTCTATACTAAGTGAGCCTTCCTGTAGTAAGAAATCTGTTAGATAGCATATTCCTTTCTCATTAGGTATGCTGGTAAAAGGGATATGACATCCAAAGTAACTAAAAACTCTTCCCCTGTAAGCCTATAATTGTTTAAAAAGGCATAAAAATCTCTCAAAAAATGTTCTGAGTCCCGTAGTATCAAGTTATATTGTGTTATTAATGGTCTCAGTTGTTTTTCCAGATATACTGATACTGGCTCAGTAATCCATCCTGCCCCGAAACAATCGGTCTAAAAGGGGGTTCAGGATGCATTTGTGAATTTTTGGAAGTCCAACAAAACTAGGGACAATAGGACATTCAACAATAAAATATTTAAGCAAATCTTCTGTTATATAATTTTCCAAAAAACAATTTCTAACTTGACGATTAAAACTGTCTACCAGCATATTGACCTCTGTTACATCAATCATCCTATACACATTCACATCTAACAGTAAATTATTTATAGCTTCTAAATAAAACAGTCTATCCATTACTACTACAGAATGTCCCTTATCAGCAGGCTTTATAATTATTTCTCTATCATTCTTGAGTCTATTTAGAGCTTGTTTTTCACTAAACGTCATATTGTAAAATTTCCTTTCCCTCCAATTAGAGCGAAACATTTCATATAACTCATTTTCACAAGCTTTCACAAAAATCTCTAAACTAGAAGGAAGAACAGGCATAAAAACACCAGGCTTCTTGAATAAGTTCTCTTTAATATTATTTGTATTACTTACACCATATATCACTTTTAATGCTGTGTCGTGAGCAAAAAGTCTCAGTTCAGTCAGTGTATCAGGTAAATCCACCTGTGCTGCAGGAATGAAGCCCAAGCCCTTGTTCAGTACATCGGCTTCATCTTCGTTCAGTATTCTGCTAGAAATATTATAAACTAAGTGTTCTGACACATTTTCTTCAGGGTCTGCACTTGTCCTTCCCCCTAGCGACGGTTTCCTTTTGAATCTCCTTCCTTCTGGCTCCATTTCTAAGCTCCTTCAGTGTGGTTTTAGCAGTATTAGGAGTTTACGTTTTTTTCTGGACATTTACCTTGGTGTGTTTACTCCTATACCTCATAACTGGGCCTCTCCTTCTTTTATTCTGTTATTGAACATGTCAGGTTGGAAGTTAGAGAGGCTTTGACAGTCTTTATAATTGTGTAACCTTTGCTGGTGAGGGGGGAATCTGTGGACAAAACTGGTGAGTGGTCACTGATGGAATCAAGTAGGCTTTTCAGGTGGTGATACAGGTCAGGATTGGTAACCAGTATCCAGTCTAAAATAATATTGGAGTTGGTAGGCTTGTTAAAGTGTGTGGGGGTAGAGAATAGTTGTGTGAAGTCATGTAAGTTTAAGCAGGAGGTAGGTGAGCTGGAGGTTTGGGATGACAAATTAATGTTGACATCTCCTAGGACAGTGGTCTCATTAGGTATGTTGAGCGTGAGCCAAGAGAGGGTTTGATATAATATAGGTACATTGTCACCAGGGGGTATGTATATAGCAGCTATTGTAAGGTTTTATGGTTGTTAAGTTTACAGGTAGCAATTAAGAGTTCTGCTGTGTGAAATGAAGAGGGATGGTTTGATACAGGGGACATGTTCAGGTGATCAGAGTATAATATGACAACTCCTCCACCCTTTTTGGTATGTTATAGCCAGTGGTAAGGAATGTGTTCCCAGAGATATGAGGTTTGAACCATGTTTCTGTGAACGTAATTATATCGGGAGAGTAGTGGGCAGTCCAAGCATGGAATTCAGTTATTTTGTTCATGATGCTGTCTATATTCAGTGAGTACAGGGTTAGATGCTTAGAAGGTGAGTTAGTGTAATGTGGTGCAGGTTGGGTGGTAGAGTCGGTAGTGGGGGAGTTGGAAAGTGGTCAAGGGTTGGGGTGAATGTCTCCTGAGATGAGTAAGGTATTGTGGGGGTAGAGAAGAGTAAGGGGTGGGAGATGCAGAAAAAAGAAGTTATGTCTTACCATAACGTTCCATCTGAGTTGTTGATCTTCTTCCACTCATCACTGATGGGTTCGGTTCCAAGCCCTCGGAACCGAGTCGGCCTTATACCAAGCTTGCATGCACCAAAAACTCTCAAGCTAAGCTGCTACCCATAATGCCCTTTGCTCAGTTACCTCAGATCGAGTTTGCATGCAACATATAGAGAAAGAATAAGCCAGAGACCATCTCTGCGCAGAAACCCTAATACACCACGAAGACCCAGAAGATCCGCCAGGCACCTTAGGAGGGGGTCGGTGGGAGGGTGTGATGACTGGAAGAAGATCAACAACTCAGATGGAACGTTATGGTAAGACATAACTTCTTTATCTGAAGTTGTTTATCTTCTTCCTATTCATCACTGATGGGACCGAGTCCCCAGCTACTTGGAGAACCTGGGTGGCCCTTATGGAAGAACATTCCTGAGAACCACTGAGCCAAAGGCAGCTCTTCCCCTGGAGGTCAGATCCAATTTGTAATGTTTGATAAAAGTGTAGGGTTTAGCCCAAATGGCAGGTGCACAAATGTCATCCATGGAGGCCCTAGAGTGGAAGGCAACATATGCTGCAATAGCTCTAGTTGAGTGAGCCTTGATTTGGCCCAGCTTAGATCCCTCCGTAAGTGAATATGTGAAGGCGATGCAATCCCTGAGCCATTTAGACAAAGTAACTTTTGATATTGCACCTCCCACTCTAGGGCCTGTAAAGGAAATGTAAAGCTGGTCTGACTTACGGAATTATTTAGTTCTGTCCAGAGAAAAGCGTAATTGTCTATGAACATCCAGGGAATGTACGCAGTATTCTCCCTTGTTCAAGTAATTTGGGAAAAACACAGGGAGCTCAATGGACTGGTTAATGGAAAAATCAGAAACCACTTTGGGGAGGAAGGATGGGTTAGTTCGAAGTGATACTCTGTCCTTATGAAAGATCAGATAAGGGCTCTTGACACATAATGCTTGTAATTCCAAAATTAGTCTTGCTGAAGTTATAGCCACCAGGAATAAGGATTTCTAAGATAAGAATTTTAGATCACAGGTGGCAGCCGGCTCAAACGAGGGTAGAGAGAGAGCCTGCAGAACCCAGGACAAATTCCATGCCTCCACAGGCTGTCTGATGGGAGGCCTGCTGTGAAAAATACCCTTGAGGAAGGTCTTGCAAAGATGAGAGGAGATAAGTGGTACTCTTTCAGACCCGTTATGGAAATTGGAAATAGCTGCTAGATGGACTTGAATGGTAGAAACCGAGGCACCTTTGTCGAACAGCTCAGCCAAATAATGAAGAATAGTGGCTACAGGGGCTGAGAACGGGTCTAGTTCCTGATTATGTGACCAAATAGAGAATCTTTTCCATTTATCCTTGTAAAGTTTTCTGGAGGATGGTTTATGAGAAGCCAAAATAATATCGCGGACAGGTGAAGAAAGGGTTTCTTGCCTGGCAACTAATGGAAGTGGAGAAACCAAGCTGTCACCTTGACGGTGAACAGATTCGGAGAAGTCAGCCCTTGTGGGTGAGAAATTAGGTTCTGACGAGTGTCTAGGATCCAAGGAGGTCATAACAGATGAGGTTGGAGGAAGGGAAACCACACCTGATGAGGCCAAAATGGAGCAATGAGGATCACTTTGCTTCTCAACCGAACTGCCTTCAGCAATAAGAGGGGAATCAGAGGAATCGGAGGGTAAGCATAAAGGAGACCCGTGGGCCAAGTGTGGACTAGAGCATCTCTCGGTGACTCCACAAGAGGGGGAAAGAGGGCAAAGTAGCTGCTGCATTTTGCATTTGAAGGGGAGGCAAAAAGGTCGCAGCATGGCTGGCCCCAGCGACTGAAAATTTCCGTCGCCACACTCGGGTTGAGAAACCACTCGTGCGGATGAAGCATGCATCTGCTCAGTCTGTCCGCGATAACGTTGGGATGTGCATTGCGATCAGGAAGCAGTTGGAAGCTATCGCCTACTGCCAGATTCTCATGGCCTCGCGATAAAGGGGGTAAGACTTAGTCCCTCCCTGTTTATGTACCAGACCACGGACATGTTGTCCGACTGGACAGCAATCGTTCCGGATGGAAGAAGCGGATGAAACACTTACAACGCCAACGCCAACACCACCACTCTTAACTCCAGGATATTGATATGCAAGTTGACCTCTACATCGGACCACGTGCCTTGGACTGACTTTCCCTGGAAGTGCCCCCACCCCATCAGGGAAGCATCCGTGGTCACCATGGCACTGGGCTGTGGAACCTGGAAGGAACGACACCAAAGATTTTCGTTTGTACGCATCCACCAGAGGAGATCTTGTTTGCAAATGTTGGTGATGAGAATCTTTGAGCTCAGGGGGTGGAGATTGGGTATCCACTGGGCCTGAAGGAGCCATTGTAGTAATCTCATGTGTAGTCTGGCTAAGGGGACTATGGGGACGGTTGCGGCCATAGATCCTAAGGCTTTAAGAATTCCCTTGCAGACACCTTGCTTTGGCAGAGTATCATCTGAACTTGTGCCCTGAGTCTCTGAAGCCTGTGGGGAGGAAGAGAGATTAGGCTTGACTGCGTGTTGAATATTGCCCCTATGAATTCCAGTTGTTGTGATGGATGAAGGTTTGATTTCTGCCAGTGTATGGGGATGCCTAATGACTCCGCTAGGGCCAATGTGTAGCGGAGGGCTCTAACCAGGAGACGCTTGGTGGGGGTGGAGAGGAGCCAATTGTCTAGATATGGAAACACCCGGAATCCTTGAAGTCTCAGATGAGCTGTTACCACTGCAAGACATTTCGTGAACACTCTGGGGGCCGTCGAGAGACCGAAAGGCAGGGCTCTGAATTGGTAGTGATTGACTCCCAGCCGGAAGTGAAGAAGGCTCCTGGAGTGCTTGTCCATCTTGATGTGGTAATACGCATCCCGGAGATCTAATGAGCACATCTACACACCCTCCTGTAGATAGGGAAGGATGGCTTAAATCGTGAACATGCGGAACTTGGTCTGAACTACTGATTTGTTTAGATGACTGATTTCAGAATGAGTAGGAGGTAGGTGGGAGGTGAAGGGGATTTATTTGTATGTGTTAAGAGGCAAGGTAGGTTATAAGGAGAAAAAGAGGTGTGGAGATGAGAGTAAGGAGCATGTTAGGACTTTGAGAGATAGCAGAAAATAAGTAGATGTAAGTTAATTGGTTATAGTAGTAAATGTGATCATAGGAGAAGGAATTAGAAGAATGTGATAGGAGAAGAGATTAGGAAAGTGTAAATAGGTTTACTGAGGCAGTTATGTGTAATGAGAGAAGATGGTGAGAGAGAGGAGAATGAATGCAGCAGGAATGGGGTGGGTTTGAGAGGTAGCCAGTTAGTGAGAGAAGAAAAAGGGGTGGATGTCATCTGTGGAGTTAGTAGATCAGGAGGGATAAAATGTGAGTGTATGGGGAGAAGTCAGGTGAAGAGGTGGTTATAATTTAGTTAGGAGAGGAGTGTAGAATAGGCTATAGTGTGTATGGAATGAAAGAAAGGAGAGAGATAAGGTGGAGTAAGTGGAAGGAGTGATGAGGAGAATCTAGTAAAAGAGGGGGAGAGAGGATTGAAGGCTGGGGAACAGGGAGGGAAATGGTGAGAGTGTGATAGGATAAGGAGCGGAGGAAGGGAAGGTGTTGGGGTGGAAGGGGTAACAGCTATAAATGTAGTGCATTCAGTGGTGAGTGCAAATGGGTGTAGGGCAGGGGAGCGGAGTGAGGCAGAGCATAGCAAAGGCTAATGGAGCAGGCAGAGCTGTGAGCAGCAGATCGCTAAGCTAGAAAAACTATCAGTGAGACCTATATATAAGTTTACAGGGTGAGTGCTACGGTATTTTGAGGGAGAGGCTAGGAGAGCAAGGGTAGATGTTAAAGTTATTAAGACAGTCCTTGGCAAAGGAAGTGAAGAGGAGAATATAGTCTTTGCCTTCAGTGCACTTTCCTGAAATTAGTTAAGTGCAGGAGTGATGCAGAAGCTAGGGAAACAGAAGCAAATGTTGAAGGTTAGACACAATGGGCGTGGAAGGGGGTGTGGTTAGGCGACAGAGATAAGTGTGCATGCCACAGCCTTGTTAAAACCTTTATATAAAAACACTTTGTAACACAGAGTGAGGATGGAGTATTAGGAGATGTGTGTAGAGCCTTTGATGGTGATTTTGCTCCCCATCCTTGGCCACTTAGCACCAGTCCTTGGGTCAATTACAAGCCAAGAGGGCAGTTATTCAGCCAGGTGTATTCCGGGGGGGGGGGGGGGTGAGATCACAAGTTCCCAGTAGGTGACTGTAAAATAAAAGAGAGATAAATATGTAAAAAAGTATAGAGTTAAAGGTGGTATATTACCAGTTAGAGAAAAATTAGGTAGTACTTCAGCCACAGGGATAGAAGGAATGGAGGGAACTGCTGAAAGAGAAGGCAGAAGGTTGAAAGCTAAAGGAAGAGAAAAAAATTGTTAGAATTCCAGAGAAAGGGCTTGAGTGATTGAAGGGAGCACCAGAAAGGCGAATGAAAATGATTGAAAGCTGAGGAGCTAGAATGAAATGCAGATCAAAAGAGTTGCTGGGTTAAGAGCAGAAACATAGAAAAAGGGGCCTTTTAAGTTGGCGCTAGGTCTGGAGAGGAAGAAGGACACCAGTAGTGAAGGAAAGGGAAAGGGACGATAGCATTTAGTCAACACGAGAAAGGGAAAAGGAAAAGATAATATAGTTTCCACCACTCAAATATTACAGAATGACATATTACAGCAGCGTTATTCAAAATGCAGAATTTTCACAATATAATCAGTTGCCACCATCCTAGTTTACAGTATGAGAAAAACAATTGAGCAGCAGATAAACAAAATGCAAGATTTCAACATAAATCAGCGAGTTTAAACTTTCAGTCTAAGTTTAAAAGGCAGTAAAATAAGAAAAAAGTATCCAAGAAGTAGCTTCTATCAGGTTCTTGGTCTAGCAAAGTATAATAATTGTGCCTGGAAGTCCATTTCGTATGAGAAAAAAAAAAAAAACAAGTAAATAATTCAAGCAGGGCACGATTACTACATATCCTAGTTGTAACTTGGGTCTATATTACATCATAGAATGCTTAAAAAAGAGAACAATGATTAATCAACCCCATGTAAGCGAAAGCTTACAATGTCGAAACCTCAGAACAGCAATTTTTTTCCAAGGGAAAAAAAATCACTGTTCCAAAAAAAAAAAACTTTAAAACATTTCATAAAGTAGGGCTTTGCCCCCTCTCACCCCCGACATGGGGGGCTGTGCCCCTCACACCCCCCTACTTAAACATACCAACTCTGAGATTGCATTACAGTGCCAAAAACGGCAAAGTAACAAAAGCGGTCAAGCGAATTCTTTCCCAGGGAAAGAATTTGCTTAAAAGCCACTTCACTATTTTGCTTTTTCATTCTTTTATGTTCGATCAAGACACATTCAACAGAATGCGTCTTCAATCAGGTAATAGGAATCTAGTAGCTTCTATTTAGTTCCTAATATGGCAGAGTAAAACATTTGCACCTATACATTAGTTACGTCAGTATAAAAATGATTTAAAAAAAGTAGGCAATGTACAGACTCGGTAACCTAGTCAGATAAAGCGCACGCTAAGTTAACACTATATGTATCCTGTAACGAGCACTTAAAACTGTGCCCCCAAAAAGGAACAAAGCTATGCCACTAGGCATTCTCTTTGAGTAGGGAATTAAGAGGAGTTTAGCTCAGAAATTCATAAAGAAGCATGTTTCTAATGGCAAAGCAGTATTAAAAAAGTAAGACCGCTTACCAAATAACTCCTACGGCTGAAAATTAGCACGTCTTGTAATCCCTGATGGAATACAGTGTTCAATTTAGTAGGACAAATCTCAATGCACTTGTTAGAAAAAAAAAACCTTCAGTGTATTAACTTACGTGGCAAACACTTTAGTGCATTAACTTACATTGCTGGAATCTCCTTGTTTTCTGGCTGAGAGTGTTTCTCAAACAATTTGAAATATAAAGCTGATAACTATATTTTTGGCACTTTTAACTGTTCAAAGTTCTGCACTGTCCTAATTTTTGCTTGATTGATTTAGATATATATTTGCTGGCTTCTGATCTGTGCTGAAATTGCTGTTTTTCTCCCACCCTTATTCCTTCTGTGTTAAATACTGGTGGCTTTGCATTTGCCCACCCCTACTGTATATTTGATCTAGGACACTCCTCCCAGTTTAGTGTCATTAGCTCATTCCACCTAACACTGAGAGAATTTGTTCCTCTAACTTGCTAAAATCTCCTTGTGTTCTGACTGAGTGTGCTTCTCAGCTGATAGTGTGCTAGCTTGCACTGCACTTGAATTGTTTTTATTGCTGTTTTAGCTGCTTTTCTGTAAAAAAAAAAATCTAAGCTTGTTTCCTGCCTTTCCTGTAACTAGTCTAGTCCAGATACAGATTTGCTGTATCCAGGACTGTTTGTAAACTTCTGAGCCTCCCAAGCCTTTCCGTGCTGGAGGGAAGCCTTCTAGCTTATCAGTGGGAGTGGTAAGCACTAGGTACCCTATCTACCACAACAGGAGTGGTTGCTGTCCCAGGAAATTGTAGTTTATTGGTCATTTTGGACAGTTTTTCCATCTCTTTCAACTTTCTGGTTTAAAAGTCTGCATTTGTGCTTGTTTCCCACCTTTCCTGTAACTAGTCTAGTCCAGATACAGATATGCTGTATCCAGGATTGTTTGTAAATTTCTGAGCCCCCAAAGCCTTTCTGTGTTGAGGGTAGCCTTCTAGCTTATCGGTGGGAGTGGTAAGCACTAGGTAGCCTATCTACCACAAGAGGAGTGGTTTCTGGCCCAGAGATTGCAGTTTATTGGTCATTTGGGCAGTTTTTTCCATATCTTTCAACTTTCTGGTTTAAAAGACGCGTTTGCACTTATTTCACGCCTTTCCTGTAACTAGTCTACTCCTGATAAAGATTTGCTGCATCCAGGACTGTTTGTAAGCTTCTGAGTGGTGCCAAAGTCTGCTCTTCAATTTTTCCCTTAGATCTGCTAGTTCTCTCCTCTCCTGCACTTTTATTAGCTTATTAGTCTAGCACTTTACCAGATTTCTTGTAGCAATTATTGTAGTACACAAAAGTGCTACCAGCACTAAATGTTCTACAAGGCAACAGCTCCAGTACTTATTATTAATGCCCACCCCTCCAGGCATGTCTAAAGGTCAGTTCTCTGTGCTTTCTCCTATCAACCTGGTGAACCTGGGCATCCTGAGGCAATGTAGCAACTGCCTCATGTACACTGACATCCCTCTCCTCTTACCTCCCAACACTCAGACTTGCGAGAGATGCACTTATATATCCAAATTGGAAGCCACGCACTCTCCAGCCAAAACTGGAATAGCTGGTCAAGAAGAGAAGGTCAGCACTTGCACCACACCACATGGAACACATAGCCCTCCAGAACACACACTGGCACTGCCTTCACATAAAAACACAAACCACACACCCAGCTTCGCGGAGGCTCTCAATAAAAATCTACCCAAACAGCAGAGACATCCAAGGCAGAAATGCACTCGACCACCACAACACAACACTATCATGAGAAAAATAACAATCCTAAACGGTGTGCCACTCAACCAAAACCCCTAAGGCAAAACAGCACGCCCAACACACTAGTCATAGGTGACTTGATAGTGAGGCACACTGATATCCCACTCACTAAGTTGAATAAGGAGAAAGCAACAATCAGCTGCCTGTCAGGTGCCAGGATCCGCCACATAACGCACGCACTAAGGTCTCTCAGCAACAGGTACAAATATGACCCTGTCACTGTACATGTCTGTGTGAATGATCTGAGACGTACCTCCCTGGACTACATGAAAAGAGACATGGAGGAGCTCTTGCATTATGTAGCCCAGGCTGGTATGACCCTAGCCCTAAGCAGCATCCTATCATCACCCAGAATCATACCACAGTACAAGCAGAAAATGACCGATTTCAACAATTGGCTAAGTTTCTGGTGTCATTCTAAGGGGATCCAGTATCTGTCTGCCTGTGATGACATGACTGACAAACCTAGATGTTTTGCCAGAGATGGCCTGCATCTTTCACCCCTGGGCTTCCAGATACTGGCCAAGGCTCTTGCCACCCCTATAGTACCTTTTTAGGCAGTGTTCCAAAGAACAAATTACCACTGTAACAGCTACAAACAAATGCAGTCTGAGGGTCATCCTGCTCAATGCTAGAAGTCTAAATCTCAAAATTCACTCACTCAAAGCACTCCTTAAAATGAAGAACATCGACATTTGTGCCATAACAGAGACCTGGTTAAAGGCAGCAGAAATCACCCCTGCACCTCCAGTTACAACTCATTCCACACCTTTAGGGCCCAGAACTTGGACCAAAGCTCCAAAGACAGTGGTATTTCCATATTCATAAAGGATGCACACACCTCCAGACAGGTAGCCCAACACAATGCATCTGAAATACCTCAAATGCAGCTAACACTGGGTAAGACAGAGATTCAGGTCGTAGCCTGCTACAGGTCCTCAAACATGTCCCAAGACTCACACTCCACGATCCTAAGCACCCTGGAGAATATTAGGGTCTAACCTAACATCCTAATACTGGGTGACTTCAACTACCCCTCCATTAACTGGGAAAGCTACTCATGTACCAATACACTTGCCCAATGTTTCCTAGAATTCATTGAATCCAATGCCCTGGACCAGCTCATTCTTACCCCCACTAGAGGTAGCAATATCCTTGACCTGGTCATTACCAACATGGGTGACCACTGCTCTACACCAATAGTCAACTCCTCCCTGGTTAGATCCGACCATAAACTAATCACCTTGGATATCCACATCCATCTCACTCCCCCTGCAAAGGAAACCACCATGAAAAACTTCTCCAAAGCTAACTTTGGGCTCCTAAAAACAGAGGTGGCTAACTTCATGGCACCCATGCAAATGGAGAATAGTTGCATGACCATGAATCATACACCAATGCACTGTACAAACATGTACACAAATGCATGGATCTCACCATACCCAATAGAACCAAGACACTCTCCTCCAAAAAAAGGAAGCCAATCTGGTTGTCCCCTGCCATAAACAAACTCTACAACAGAAGGAGGAAACTGATGCAGGATAAGGGGAAGTCCCAAGACTGGAAAAACTCCCTTATCAGCCTCAACAAAAAGTTGAGATCCCTAATCACATCCTCCAAAGCTAGCTATGAAAACAGAATGGCAGCAGATAGTAAACACAACCACAAGGCCTTCTATAGTTATGTAAGGAATCTCCACGGCAATACCCAGATTTGCTCTGAACTACTGTACAATGGTACCTCCTAAACCGAGCCAGCAGATATTGCCAATATGCTGGTCGACAGATTCAGTGCCAACTTTACCCCCCCCCCCCAGAGGACCAATCATAGTACCAGTAGAGTGCCAGGCACCCAGTATTACTGTAGCATGGGTTAAAACAGCACTGTCCAAGGCCAAGAATACCTGACAATATCCCTGGCTGTGCTCTACATGAACTACAGAGTGAACTGGCACCACACCTGTGTGCCCTGTTCAATCACCTCCTCACCTCAGGCTTTGTCCCTACTGAATGGTGCACTGCTACAGTCATCCCTCTCCACAAAGGAGGAGTGTCTACAGACCCTGGGAACTATTACCCCATTAGCCTGACGAGTCTGATATGCAAAGCTATGGAACGCATCATCATGGACCTAATAAACAAGGATATAGGGAATCTCCAAACTATGGATCCCACACAGTTTGGTTTTGTGAAGGGTAGATCATGCCTGCTCAATTTGGTTGACTTCTCTGAGTCAGTCACCAGAGCTGTGGATGAAGGCAAGGTGGTTCATACAGCCTACCTTGATCTGGCCAAGGCCTTTGATACCATTCCCCACTCAGGAATAATAGAAAAACTCACTAAGCTAGGCATCTGCCGCCATATCACTAAGTGGGTTGCAAACTGGTTCACAGACAGAACCCACAGTGTGAAAGCAGCGGACTCCAAGTCAGACTGCCAACCAGTCATGAGTGGAGTCTCACAGGGTTTGGTCCTGGGTCCTTTCCTGTTTGGTATCTACTTCTCTGAAGTCCCGGCCAACACGAAGGGTCTCTCTCTGGCTGACAAAGTTTGCAGATGATTGCAGCTGGTAGCTATTATTAACTCCCCATGCGATGCTGATATCGTACAGAAAGGCCTCACTGAGACCAACAACTGGTGTCAGAACCATGGCCTTAAGCTCAATGCCAAAAACTGTGTCATCATCCCCTTTGGGAAAAACCTGGTTCCCATGAATTACCACATCGATGGTAGTCCACTGAACACAGAAGGTGTTATAAGAGATCTGGGAACATAGGTTGACAGCAACCTCCCTTTTGACTACCACATTGCCACTGTTGTCAGAAAGTCCTTCTGTGTGGCACATCTCATTACTAAGGGTTTTGCATCCAGGAAGAAAGAGGTCATTGTCTCCGTCTACTCTTCCCTCATTAGGCCAATCATTGAGTACAATGCTCCATTTGGCATGCACCTCACTAGACACCTGCAACTACTGGAGAGGCTGCAAAAGTACCTCACAAAGAGGATCCTAGGCCTTAAACACTTGCCCTATATGGACAGACTCAAAAATCTCCAACTATTCTGTGTCTCGTATCACCTACTTAGAGGCGATCTCTGCTTGACTTACAAAGCCATGTCTGACCCAGCTCTGTTAGAAATGCTACATCTAAAAAAATCCCAATCTCTCCGCACCACACGCTCCAGAGACCTCAACCTCATTACCACAATCAACAGAACATGCTGGAGGGACAGGTTCATAACCCAGAGATTGCCCATGCTATGGAATAGACTTCCCATACATGTCAAGCAGAGCACCTCACTGGCCCTGTTCAAAAGAAATCTTGATGAGTGGATGGGAAATAGAAAATCCACCCTGAGGATCACTCCAGTGGCTCTACTCGACAGAGGCACTGGGAACTAACGTCACGTGGCATGAGGGCAGGGTAATCCTATGGGCTAGGCTTGTAAAGGCTTCAAGGCCATTAGCCTAGTAGACATCTATGAACCTATGGTGAGCACACTGTTTCTCGAAGGGCCTGGGGGCTGCAACAGGATCAAAGGCTAGTGGATGTTTAAAAATGGCACCTGACAATTTCAGTATACTAAGTAACTTTGGGTGACCCTCACATAGAGGAGAGGGGTCAGGGAGGAACAGAAAAGGTGGAGACAAGAGAGAAATGAGAGGGACATTGAGAAGAAGCTAGTGTTAGGGAGAAATGTTCGGAGGAAAGGGTAATAAAGTGAAGAAGTAAAACAAAGAAAAATACCAAGCAGATAAACGTGTGGCTGTTAGTAATCAATACTGTGTATAAGAAAAAGAAATAAAACGGTCACAAGATGTATGGCACCACAAACATATAATTTATTTGTATACAAAAAGGTAAGCACATTCACCACCTTTCTGGTGGCTTCCTCAGATCATATAGACACGAACAAGAACTTTTCATTCATTTAAATGTAAAAAACACTCATTATTGGCAAATCAGAATCACATGCTATTATATACATCATTAACCCTTCACTCCCCCTTCTTTCAGCATTACGTATATTCCGCAGTGCTCTACGCATCATTCATATAAGAAACTTCTTAAAAACTCAACTTTAAACATTTCAAAGACACACTTATACGTTTTATGCATATACAAACCATATACAAAACATTCATTCTTATTCTGATTCTTGTTAAATTCCCTTCCTGTTCGCAGATTGAAATCCCTCATTTTTCAAATATAAAAACATTCAAAAAAGGAATAAAAACACGTACATATATAGAAACGCACGCTTAAAAGCATACGTAAAAATATGTTCCTTAATACAATACACGCAGCTCCTATCTATAAAACACTCTAAAGAGTAAAACGTAACCCAAATGACGGTATTGCCTATCTGTAATTTACTATTTTATTCCTTACATCAATCTAGGCAACTCGATATGTTCCGTAGCGATGAATATAATCCTCGCTAACACTTACGGGCATTTCTCATTACATTTAAGGTAGCTTAATGCATTTTAGCATAGTGGCATATGTAATTCTTACTTCTAATATCTCCAGTTATGCTTAAAACTGCTCTTGATCTCATCATAATCATGCGCATACAATATATGCTGCTCCGAGCTATGAAAACATTCTTAAAAACATTCTAAAAAGCAGAATGCAGCCCAAATGCTTATACTGCCTAGCTATAGTTTATTATTTTATCTTTTTGTCAATCTATCCGACTTAATACATTCCGTAGTGACAAACATAATCCTCGCTAACACGTAACAATTTCTCACATCATTTGAGATGGCTTAATGCATTTAAGCATGATGGCTTATATAAGTCTTATTTTTACTGTCGCAAACTTCGCTTACAGCTGCTCGTGGTCTCAGTGTAATTGTGCTCATGCTTCCTATCTCCGCTTTCGTCACTCAGCCAACTACTCTAGATGCATTAAAGGCACAGTATATGGTGATATTTCATAGCTAACACTAACATATCTCTCATATATACAACTTCCTTACATCTATATATACTGCTACTAAAAACTGTATTCAATGATACAGAACCTCTACCTTTCATTCCTATATATGTGCAGATGTAAGATCCTATATATAAACATTTAAAACATTTTAACTACCTTATCATATTATGTTCTCCACTTTAGCCAAAACCATTTAAATCCAATAAATCTAATATACATATTATATGTATAAATATACCCACACTATGTGGGTATAGAAGCTTAATACAATATCCTAATCTAGTGTATATATCTATCACCTATATATATCAGAATTATAATTCCAGAATATATACATGACATATGAACCATGTATGTAGATATATGGGAAAGATATGTACTACCTAAAATACTCACTAAGTTCTAACCCCTCTAGATTCCAAGACAGGCTTAACTGTAACCTTCATATTAAGGCCATACCCTTTATCTGCTCTTAATCTCAGGATCCATTTAAGTTCCTTACTCTCCACCTTATTCCTGATGTCTCCCATTCTGTCCTCTGGTTCTATCTTATCAATAACCACAAAGCTAAATCCTATGCACCTTGTTGTTAGTCAAATCATATTTAGATAAAGCACTACCAGAACCTTTTGCCTTCACACTATATATACGAGATATAGAAACTGCAAAAACTTGAAAAGAATGCTGTGTTATCCAAGGAATGAAAAGATAGAGATTGTATGGGGGAGTCTATAGTAGAACGTCGAAATTTCATTATTTTGAATGTTCTAACATTGAACCCTATTCAGTGAACGCTGAAAATAGCGAAACGACAGGTAACCAAATTTTTTCCTAGGGAAAGAATTTGGTTGTCCGTTTCTGTCATTTCACTATTTTCAGCATTGTGGTGGAAAGTTACGGGTCAGGTTCAGGTAAGTGTGTGATTGGGCGTGGGTTAGGTGACTTAGGGTTAGGGCATGAGGGAGGTATGTGTGCGATTGTGTGGACGTGAGGGTTAGGGCGGGTTAGGTGAATTAGGGTTAGGGCGCGGGTGAGGTAAGTGTGCGACAGTGACGGCCCTTAGGGTTAGGGTTTGAGTTAAGGTAAGTGGATAGTTAGTGGTGTTTGTACAGTTCAGTGTAGGGTTAGCTGCAAGATTTTGGGTGTATGTGTGTGGATTGCTGTTTGTTTGGTGTACTTGTGTTGTGTGCATGTGTTTTAGAACAGCAAATTTTTTCCCTAAGAAAAGACCTGTATGGGCAACATATCCATGCAAAAAATGTAATTGGTGTAATTATATGAAAGGTAGTAATAACTTTGTGCATCCCACTATGGGTAAAGAATACATCTTTAAGATCAATGATGACTGTACATCTAAAAATATAGTTTATATAGCACAGTGTGAATGCTGCCAGTATTTCTACGTGGGGATGACAACACGGGTGTTAAGAGATAGAGTAAAAGAGCATATTAACAGTATTAAGGCAAAAGATTCTGTTGAATCCATGTGGTTTTGTGGATGGAGGCAAACATTTGACAACATTAATAATGATGATTTAGAGGGAAGCAGAATATAATAAAATACTATTGTTGTTGATGGGTCTTGAGAAAGCATTTGGCAGAGTAAGCTGGGATTTTATGAATAAGGCAATGGAAATACTCTGCATTTCCTATTATAATAATAAAGTTAATTAGGAAGCTACACGAGGTATTGCAGGCAAAAATCAAAATGTGATGCCTCTCTGATAAGCTGTGTCCAAAAAGGACCAGGCAGAGGTGTCGTTTTTCCCTTTTATTTATGTTAAAATTTAATACCACTGGAAAAGTAATGGACTCAGAAATTCATGGATATAACTGGTATTCAAGAAAAGTTAGCTTTACTTTCAGATTATATTTTGTACCTGATGAAATCAAAAAGTACATCTCAGAGTTGCGAAACATTCTGAGATGGTTCCTGTTTTTTGGTTTATAAAATTAATGAATATAAAAAAGAAGTTATATCCTCACCATAACTTTCCATCCGTGTTGTCCATTTTCATTCTTCCTCAACTGTTGGTTTCGGATCTGCACCTCAGATCCGAGTCAGCTATCACTAAAGCTAGTGGTAACCAAAACACTCTCAAGCTTCTCCCTTACCCACAATGCACCAACCCCTAACATACCTCAGATCTTGTTTTCTGATTTACATAAAGCAGTATCTGCCAATGTGCATGCATATAGACACATAAATCTGTATAAATCCTACAGAAGGAACTATATCTGGAGCTCAACATAAAGGACAATGGTGTCCTTCAGATATCTTGTTCTTCCAGAAGTCTGTTGTAAAAAGGGTTGAGGGTTGATGGGCTGGAAGATGAGGAAGAAAGAAAATGGATAAAACAGATGGAACATTACATTGAGTACATAACTTTGTCAATATTGATATTGTCAATTTTCATTATATCCTCAACTGTTGGGACAGAGTCCCCAGCTACCTAAAACCCCAGGTGGACTCTAAGGAAGGATATTACTGAGCACAGATGAGCCAAAGGCTGCTCTACCCCTCGAGACCAGATCCAGTTTGTAATGACTGATAACGGTATGAGGAATGCCCCAGGTTGCAGCTGCACATATGTCTTCCATGGAAGTCCTGGATAGAAACACTGAAGAAGTTGCCATGGACCTAGATGAATGGGCTCTTATAGGTTTAGGTAAGGTTAGACACAACCTGTTATAGATTAAAAAATATAATCTGCCAGCCATTGGCTAGAGTTACTTTTTTAAATGGTTTGCCCAATTTCAAATCTGCAAAGGAAATGAACAATTGATCTGTCTTCCTGATTTCCTTTGTCCTATGTAAGTAAAAATGGAACTGTCTTTGAACATCCAATAACTGCAACATATATTCAACTTTGTTTGCAAATTCGGGAAAAATACTGGCAAATTAATGGATTGACTGATATTGGATTCTGACACCACCTTAGGAAGGAAAGACGCATTGGTACATAATGGAACTCTATTGTTATGAAAGATAAAGTAAAGAGGTTTCAATGACAATGCTTGAAGTTCTGAAATTTTTCTGGCAGAGGTAATAGTCACTAGAAAGATAGTTTTCCAGGTCAGTAAGTTAAGATCACATTCAGCTGCTGGTTCAAAGGGGGAATGAATTAAGGTTTGGAGTAGCAAGTTCAAATCCCAGGGAGGAGTAGGATCTTTACATGGGGATCTCAATAGCAGAGTGTCTTTCAAGAATGCTTTGCAAAGTTTAGAAGAGGCCACAGAAGAATTTTCAAACCCAGTATAAAAATTAGATATTGCTGCTAAATGAACTTTAATGTTAGAGGAGCTAGTCTCCTCTTTAAAGATTAATACCAAAAATTCAAGCATGTTATGTACTGGAGTTGAAAAGGGATCAATGTGTTTTTGTTGTGCCTAGCAAACAAACTTTTTCCACTTAGTTGTATGGTTAATGGGAAGATAAAAGAATATGAAACACAGGAGAAGAGAGCATCGGCTGTCTGGCTATTAATGGAATTGGAGAAACCATGCTGTTAGCTTGAGGTCTGAGGTATATGGATGAACCATATCTGTCGGATGTGACAGGATATATGGAATTGGATCCAGAAACCAAGGTTGGCAAAGTAGATGAGGCCATAGGAAGGGAAATCAAATCTGACGAGGCCAGTAAGGTGCAATGAGGATGACTTTGCCTTCAACCTGGCGGCTTTCTGCAGAAATTTTGGAATCAGTGGAATCGGCGAGTAAGCAAAAAGTAGAATGTCCCTCTGTGATTCTCCCTGAGGGAGGATTAGAGCAAAGTAGCTGCTACATTTCTTGTTTAGGGGAAAATAATTTGTCTGCTATCACTTTGGACTTTCCTGGAATGTGCACTGCTATGACAAAGCATTTGGATGAGATCACCCATTGCCACACTCTGAGTGCTTCTAAGATCTGGTCCCTCATTGTTTGTTGGTGTACTAAACTACCGACATACTGTCTGCTTGAAATGCAAATGTCCCTACAGGGAGAGTGTTCTGGAGTGCCTGCAATGCTAACAGCACTGCTCTCATCTCTAGGACATTGCTATACAAGTTGGGTTCTTCAGGGGGACCAAGTGCTTTGGATACCCAATCTGGGAAGTATCATTGGTCACTATGGCCTAGGACTGAAGAAGAATGAAAGTACAGCCTTGTAGAACTTGAGCCAAGTGAATCCACCACCACAGGTATATCTTGCATGCCTGAGTGATTCTTATTTGTGCTGACATGCGCTGGTAAAGAATTGAGGATTGTGTTGCTAGCATCCATTGAAAAATTCTCATATGAAACCTTGCCAGAGAAACTAAGATTATGGCAGCTGACAGTGACCCCAAGGCTTGAAGAATCAACTGGGCTGAAATGCTGGTACTGCAAATGATTTTCCTGACCTGGAATCTGATAATCTGTACTCCTAAAAGAGGAAGAAAAGCTGTCACTGATACTGTGTTGAAGACTGCTCCTATGAATTCTAAGGTCCGAGTTGGTTGTAGTTGGGACATCTCGTAATTTATGGTTATTCCCAGATGAGAACAAATCTGAAGTACCTGATCCCTTGCTCTTGTTAGTAAATGCCTGGTCAGGGTGGTAATCAACCAGTTTTCTAGACGTGGAAACATGCGTAATCCTTGCAGTCTCAGGTGAACTGGTACCTCTGCCATGCATTTGGTAAACACCCTGGGGGCTGTGGTGAGGGAAAAGAGCAGTACTCTGAACTGATAGTGACCGATTCCCAGCCAGAAGTGTAAATACCTTCTGGATTGCCTGTTCATCTTTACGTTTAACCTCAGCAAGATCCTGACAGGGGGTCCTCCAGAGTTCTACAGCAGCAGAAAGAGAGAGGAGAGACTTTCAGTGATTTAAGTACCTCCATTTTGCTTCTTTTGCTTGATGTTTGCTTACTGCACTTTATTCTAGCCATTTACCAAGTCTTGCTACTTATTTCAACTGTATTCTGTTAAGTTTTACTGTTTACACTTTTTTTGCTTGTTTTAAGTTAAATTCAATTGTTTTACTGTTGTAGGCTATACACTCAAGTGCGCTAGCTGTTTTTCTGCTTTAAAATAGTGTTTTTGTAGTTCTAATTGTATTTTTGAAAAAACAAACAAACAAACAAACAAAAAAAAATACTATCTCCTTGCTTGTTTCCCACCTTTCTGTAACTAGAATAGTCCGGATTTCAGATTTGCTGATCTCAGGACTGTATTGAGGTTTCTGTGCTGCCTAGACTTTACTGAGATAGAGGGAAGCTTCTCTGCTAATTAACCCTAGCACTAGACCCCCCCCCCATACTGTCCAGAAGGACAAGGCTCTCTATTCGTCCCAACCAGCCAATCAGTAAAACAGCTCACTTTACCTATTCAGGCATGTCCAAAGGGCAGTTTCAGGTGTACTCTCCAGTCCAACTGGTGAATCTGGGCATTTTGAGGCAGTGTTACAACTGCCTCATGTACACAGACAACCCTCTCCTTCTACCACCAAATACAAATATATGCGAGAGATGCAATTATACAGCGAAACCGGAGGCAAAGCTCTCTCAACCCAAGACTGGAACTGACATTCAAGAGGAAAAGGGAAATACTTGCAACACACCACCAGTCTCACATAGACCTATTAAACCAACACCGGTAAATAACACACATAAATACACGAAAACATACTCGGAGGCTCTAAATAAAAATCTGCAAAAGCAACAGACCTCCAAAGCAGACATCCAAGCAACCTCCACACTTCATCACAAACCATAAAACACGTACTTCACATAATCAGTGTGCCACGCAATCATAGCCCTTAAGGCAAAATAACATACCCAACACACCAGTAATAGGCGAATCTATAGTCAGGCACACTGACGTCCCACTCACTAGGCTGAATAAGGAAAAGGTTACAGTTAGCTGCCTGTCAGGCGCCAGGATCCGCCACATAACACAAGCACTCAGGTCGCACCGGAACAAGTACAAATACGACTTTGTCATTGTCCATGTTGATGTGAATGACCTGAGACGTACCTCCCTGGACTACATGAAAAGAGACATGGAAGAGCTCTCTGACAATGTAGCCCAGGCTGGTATGACCCTGACCCTGAGTGCTATTGTGCCCTCACCAAGAATGATGCCACAGTATAAAGAAAAAAATGATCAATTTCAACAATTGGCTAAGTTTCTGGTGTCATTCAAAGGGGATCCAGTATCTGTCCACCTGGGATGACATGCTCGACAAGCCACGTTGCTTTACATGAGATGGCTTGCACCTGTCACCCTTAGGCTTTCGAATACTGGCCAAGGATTTTGCCGCCCCCATAGTACCTTTTTTAGGCAAGGCTCAAAAGACAAACCCACCACCGTAAATAGCACAAGTAACCAAAAACTGAGGGTAATGCTACTCAACGCCAGAAGTCTAAACCTCAAAATACATGCCCTCGAAGCACTCCTCAGTATGGAGAACATTGATATCTGTGCAGTAACAGAAACCTGGCTTAAGGCTCCAGAGAGCACCCCAGCACTACCAGGCTATAACTCATACCATACTTTTCGGCCACAGAACCCGGACCGAAACACAAAAGGTGGGGGTGTATCCATATTCATCAAGGATATGCACACTTCCAGTTTAGTGGCACATCACGATGCCTCAGAGATCATCCATGTGGAACTAACAATGAGCAAAACAGCAATTCAAACTGTAGCTTGCTGCAGATCACCCACCATGACCCAGGACCCCCATTCCACATTTCTGGAGACAGTGGAAAATATGAATGTCCTACCAAACGCCCTAATATTGGGTGATTTCAATTTCCCAAACATTAACTGGGAGAACTACTCAAGTAATAACTCCCTTGCCCAACGCTTCCTAGAATTTATAAACTTGAATGCCCTGGATCAACTGGTCAACACCCCCAACAGAGGTGACAACATATTGGACCTGGTCATCACCAACATGGGCGACCAGTGTTCCACACCAGAGGTCAAAACCTCGCTGGTTAGATCAGACCATATACTAATCACTCTGGATATCCACATTCCGCCCCCAACCCCAATCAAGGAAACCACCATGAAAAACTTTTCAAAAGGAAACTTCACATTACTTAAGACTGAAGTGGGAAGGTTCACAGCCCTCATGCTAAAGGACAGCGCTGTCCAAGCTGCTGAATCCCTTACAAAGGCACTCTGTGAGCACCTGCAAGAATGCATGGGTCATGCTATACCAAGCAAAACCAAGACTCACTCCTCCAAGAAAAGGAAACCAGTCTGGTGGACCCCTGCCATAAACAAGCTATACAATAGAAGGAGGAAACTAGTACAGAAAAGAGTAAAATCCCAAGAAGGAAAGACATCCCTGATCAGTATCAGCAAGAAACTACGATCCCTCATAAAATCATCCAAGGCTAGCTTCGAAAGAAAAATTGCCAAGGACACCAAAGATAACTACAAAGTGTTCTTTAGCTATGTCAAGAACCTAAGTGGAAACTCTCAGATCTGCTCTGAGTTAGTGCAGAATGGCAAAAAATACACTGAACCGACTGATATTGCCAACATTCTGGCAGACAGGTTTAGTGCAAACTTCACCCTCCTCTCACCCCCTAAAGGGCCCATAACCATACCAGAAGAATGTAGAGCCCTGACAATCACTGACACACAGGTTAAAACAGCCCTATCCAAAGCCAAAAACACAGCTTCAATGGGACTGGACAGTGTCCCAGGCTGTGTCTTACACGAGCTCCAAAATGAACTAACCCCTCACCTAAACACACTGTTCAAACTCACCCTCTCTACAGGCTACGTACCCATAGAGTGGCACATAGCAACAGTTATCCCACTCTACAAAGGTGGAGACACAACTGACCCTGGGAACTATCACCCTCTAAGCCTGACTAGCCTGGTCTGCAAGGCTATGGAGCGCATCATCATGGAACTCATTAACAGAGACATTGGGACTCTCCAAACATTGGACCCTACCCAGTTTGGCTTTGTTAAGGGCAGATCATGCCTCCTAAACCTGGTAGACTTCTTTGAGACAGTTACCAAGGCTTTAGACGAGGGAAAGGAGGTCCACACAGCCTACCTAGACCTTGCAAAGGCTTTTAACACCATTCCCCATTCAGGCATTATAGACAAGCTCACTAGCCTGAACATAAACCCCTATGTCACGAGATGGGTTGCCAATTGGCTCATGGATAGAACCCACACGGTGAGAGTTGCAGGCTCTAGGTCCAACTCTAAACCAGTTACAAGTGGCATCCCCCAGGGCTCAGTCCTGGGACCCCTCCGGTTCGGTGTATATACTTCTCAGAGGTACAGGAAAGCACAGGAGGACTATGGCTGACCAAGTTCACAGACGACTGCAAACTGGGGTCCATAACTCACTCTCCGGATGATACAGACATCCTCCAGAAGGGTCTCACTGAGACGGATACCTGGTGTCAAAATCATGGCCTCAAGCTAAATGCCAAAAAGTGCATAGTCATCCCCTTTGGAAAAAACAAAGTACCCGCGAACTACCACATACGTGGTAGTCCCCTAAATACAGAAAATGTAATAAGGGATCTGGGGATAGTAATCTGTCCTTTGATAATCATATTGCCAAGGTAGTTAGAAAATCCTTCTATGTGGCCCAACTAATCATAAAAGGGTTCGCATCTAGAACAAAAGAGGTTATTGTGCCCCTCTACTCATCACTCATCAGACCCATCATAGAGTACAATGCCCCATTTGGGATGTACCTTACAAGATACCTGTATTAGCTGGAAAGACCACAGAAGTACCTCAGCAAGAGGATTACTGGCCTCAAACAGATGCCCTATGCAGCCCGATTGAAGAAACTCCAGCTGTACTCGGTTGCATACCACTTACTCAAAGGTGATCTCTGCCTGACATACAAGGTCATGTCCAACCCAGAATTAATGGACCTGCTCCACCTAAAAAAAAACAAATCCCTGAGAGCCACATGCTCTAGGGATCTAAACCTCACCACAACGATAAATAGGACGTGCTAGAGGGATAGATTCCTGTCCCAGAGACTCCTCATGCTTTGGAACAAGATCCCAATCTACATTAGGCAGAGCCCCTCACTAACACTCTTCAAGAGAAACCTCAACAAGTGGATGGGAAACGGAAAATTTACCCGGGGGATCACTGCAGTGGCTCTACTGGACAGAGGCACGGGGAACTAATGGCTCTGCTGGACAGAGGCACAGGGAACTAATCTAAGGGGGTGGCGAAAGTCAACACATTCTGGCTAGGCTTATAGATGCCCTCAGGCAGATATCCTAGTACTTATCTATGAACCTATGAACTTATCAGTGGGAGTGGTAAGCTCTGAGCAGCCTATCTGTTGCTAAAGGAGTGGTTTCAGCTCAGAAACTGTATTTTTATTGGCCATTTTAGGCTATTTCTATCCGTTTCACCTTTCTGTTTAAAAAAACAAAACATGTTTGAGCATCTTATGAGCTTGTTTAACCCCAGCAAGATCCTGACTGGGCATTCTACAGAGTTCTACAGCAGCAGAAAGAGAGAGGAGAGTCTTTCAGTGATTTAAGTACCTCCATTTTTCTTCTTTTATTTGTTTTTTTCTGACCGCACTTTATTCTAGCTGTTTATTAAGTCTTGCTACTTATTTCAACTGTATTCTGTTAAGTTTTATTGTTTGCACTTTATTTGCTCATTTTAAGTTAAATTCAACTGTTTTACTGTTCTAGGCTGCACACTCAAGTGCGCTAGCCATTTTTCTGCTTTAAAATAGTGTTTTTGTAGTTCTAATTGTTGTATTTTTGAAAAAAAAATACTATCAGCTTGCTTGTTTCCCACCATTCTGTAACTAGAATAGTCCGGATTTCAGATTTGCTGATCTCAGGACTGTATTGAGGTGCCTGTGTTGCCCTAACCTTACTGAGATTGAAGAAAGCTTCTCTGCTTATCAGTGGGAGTGGTAGGCTCTGAGCAGCCTATCTGTTGCTACAGAAGTGGTTTCAGCTTAGAAATTGTATTTTTATTTGCCATTTTGGGCTAGTTATAGCCCTTTCATCTTTCTGTTTAAAAAAAAATGTGTTTGAGTGGTTTTTGAGCTTGTTTAACCTCAGCAAGATCCTGACTGGGTGTCCTGCAGAGGTCTACAGCAGCCGAAAGAGAGAGGAGAGACTTTCAGTGATTGAAGTACCTCCATTTTGCTTCTTTTGCTTGTTTTTGCTTACTGCATTTTATTCTAGCTGTTTATGAAGTCTTTCTACTTATTTCAACTGTATTCTGGTAAGTTTTATTGTTTGCACTTTATTTGCTCGTTTTAAGTTAAACTCAACTGTTTTACTGTTGTAGGCTATACACTCAAGTGCGCTAGTCATTTTTCTGCTTTAAAATAGTGTTTTTATAGTTCTAATTGTTGTATTTTTTAAAATAAAAAACAAAAAAAATACTATCTCCTTGCTCGTTTCCCGCCTTTCTGTAACTAGAATAGTCCGGATTTCAGATTTGCTCATCTCTGGTAGATAGAGGGAAGCTTCTCTGCGTATAAGTGGGAGTGGTAAGCTCTGAGCAGCCTATCTGAGTGGTTCCAGCTCAGAAATTGTATTTTTATTGGGCATTTTTGGTTATTTCTATCCCTTTCATCTTTCTGTTTAAAAAAAAAACATGTTTATGCGGGCTTGAGCAACGATTAGCGCTGCTTAGCTAAGGTAAAACCATTACCAGTGCCTTAAAGTCTGCTCTTCAAATTTTTCCTTAGACCTTGTAAACCTTTACCTCTGAAGCACTCAAATTAGACCTTAAATCTAGCACTTCCTCAGAACGTCTTGTAGCATTTATTGCAAGTTCACCCACTGCCACTAGCACTAACTTTCCACAAAGGAAATAAAAAGCTTCAGTACTTAATCTAAGCATAAAAAACTCAGTACTTAAAAAGCTAATCACTTTTCCAGGCATGTCCAAAGGTCAGTTTCCGATGCTTTCTCCTGTTAACCTGGTGAACCCAGTCATCCTGAGGCAATGCAGCAATTGCCTCATGTACACAGACAAACCTCTTCTCCTACCTCCAAACACATTCACTTGTGAGAGGTGCAAGTACATAGCCAAACTTGAGGTTTCGCTCTCTCAATCCAAGACTGGGTCAGCCAGTCAGGAGGAGAAGGTCAACACACACACATCATATCACAGACAACACACAGCCCCCCCTGTTAGCACACCACCACTATCAGACAGTAACACAAAACACACGACCACTTTCGCAGAGGCTCTCTCAAAAAATCTGCCCAAACAACAGAGACCTCCGAGGCACAAACACAAGCAATCATCCCATCCAGGCATAACTCACAAGACACATAGCCTTCACAACCAGTGTGCCACTCAATCTAAGCCCCTAAAGTAGAACAATGTACCAAACACATTAGTCACAGGTGGCTCAACTGCAAGGCACACTGACGTCTCCCTCAATAGGATCAATAAGGAGAAAGTCACTGTTAACTGCCTGTCGGGTGCCATGATTCGCCACATAGTGCATGCACTTGGGTCTCTCCACAGCAAGTACAAATATGACTCTGTCATCGTACATGTTGGTGTGAATGACCTAAGACATACCTCCCTGGACTACATGAAAAGAGACATGGAGGAGATCTCTGACCTTGTAGTCAGGCAAGGTATAACCCTAGCCTTGAGTACCATCCTACCGTCACCAAGAATGATACTTCAGTACAAGCAGAAAATGTCTGAGTTCAACAGTTGGCTAAGTTTCTGGTGTCATTCAAAGGGGATCCAGTATCTGTCTGCTTGGGATGACATGATAGACAGACCTTGATACTTTGCCAGAGATGGCCTGCATCTGTCACCCCTGGGATTCCAGATACTGGTGAAGGCCCTTGCCACCCCTATAGTGCCTTTTTTAGCAATGCCCTGAAAGCAAATTTACCATCATAACATCTGCTAGTAAACACATCCTAAGGGTTATGCTACTCAACGCTAGATGTCTAAACCTCAAAATGCACTTTGTTGAGTCACTCTTCAAACGGGAGAACATCAACATCTGTGCAGTAACAGAGACCTGGTTCAAGGCTCCTGAGAGCACCCCTGTACTATCAGGTTACAATGCATATCACACCTTTCGGCCCCCAAATCTGAACAATAGCCCTAAGGGATGTGATGACCAAACCCCCAAAGGCAGGGGTGTATCCATCTTCATAAAAGATACACACACCTCCGGACTTGTTGCCAAACATAATGCATCAGAAATACTTCAGGTACAGTTATCACTGGACAAAACTGCAGTACATGTTGTAGCCTGCTATAGATCCCCCACAATGTCCCAGGACTCCCACTCTGCATTCCTGGACACTCTGGAAAACATCAAGGTCCAGCCTAATACCCTTATTCTGGGAGACTTTAACTACCCCTCCATTAGTTGGAACAACTACTCCTGTTCCAACTCTTTTGCCCATCTTTTCCTGGAATTCATCAACTCCAATGCCTTAGACCAACTCATCCTCACCCCCACTAGGGGGAACAACATTCTTGACCTAGTCATTACAAACATGGGAGACCGCTGTTCTACTCCTCTGATAAACCCTTCCCTGGTCAGATCCGACCACAAGTTAATCACCACTGATATCCAAATCCTGCCCCACCCCCGAAAAAGGAAACCACAGTGAAAAACTTCTTCAAAGCTAATTTTGAGCTTCTAAGGACAGAAGAGGCATGCTTCTCGTCATCCATAGAAATGGGAAATGGAAGTATGGCTGCTGAATCATACACCAAGGCCCTGTATGAGAACTTACACAATTGCATAGATAGGGCCATATCAAACAGAACCAAGATGCTTTCCTCTAAAAGAAGGAAGCCAATCTGGGGGACCCCTGCCATTAACAAACTCTACAACAGAAGAAAAAAACTGTTGTAGAAAAGGGTAAAGTCTGATGACTGGAAAAATTCCCTTGGAAAACTCAGTAAAAAACTGAGATCTCTCATCAAATTCACCAAAGCTAGTTACAAAAACAAAATTGCTACAGATACTAAGGACAACCACAAGGCATTCTTTAGTTATGTCAAGAATCTGCATAATAATACACAGATTTGCTCTGAGCTACAGAACAACAGCAATACTTATACTGAACCAAATGATATTGCCAATATCTTGGCAGACAGGTTTAGTGCAAACTTTACTCCCCCCTCACCGCCCAAAGGGCTCATCCACATACCCGAGGAATATCAACTCCCTGTTATCACAACTACACAAGTAGAAAGCGCACTGACCAAAGCTAAGAATACAGTTTCCATGGGACCATATAATATACCGGGTTGTGTCTTACACGATCTACAAAAAGAACTGGCACCACACTTGAGTGCCCTGTTCAACTACAACCTCAGTTCTGGCTTTGTCCCCACTGAATGGTGCACTGCTACAGTCATCCCACTCCACAAAGAGGGTGCGACTACTGACCCTGGGAACTACTGCCCCATCAGCTTGATGAGCCTGATCTGTAAGGCTATGGAATGTATTATTACGGATCTCATAAATAAGGATATAGGGAACCTTCAAACCCTGGACCCCATGCAGTTTGTGTCTGTGAAAGGCAGATCATGTCTGCTCAATCTGATAGACTTCTTTGAAGCTCTTACCAAAGCAGTGGATGAAGGCAAGGCTGTCCACACAGCCTACCTCGATCTAGCCAAACCCTGTGACACCATCCCACACTCTTGAATCATAGATAGGCTCACTAATCTGGGCATTAACCCATACATCACTAGATGGGTTACCAACTGACTCACTGACAGAACCCACAGGGTGAAAGTAGCTGACTCCAAATCTGACTACTGGGCAGTTACAAGTGGAGTCCCACAGGGATCGGTTCTGGGTCCTCTCCTGTTTGGTATCTACTTCTCTGAAGTTCAAGCCAACACCAAGGGACTCTAGTTAACCAAATTCATGGAAGACTGCACATTGGGACCTATTATTGATTCTCAAGCTGATGTGGACATCCTACAAAAAGGCCTAATGGAAACCAAAGTACAGTTTTGTACCTACCATAAATGTAGATGTTCGAGTGTTCACCCTGCTGCAGTCATCACACTTGGGTTATCCTGTCGTCAGGCGGTCCCACAGTCGGCCGGATTTCCAAAGTCTTGGTCCGACGTCGGATGCTGTCGCCTCATCCCTGATGTCAGTGCGCCAGGGGTATATATATTGCAACCGACGCAATTTTCTTCAGTTTTTCTTGCCCCAGATGTCAGGTGCCCCCAAAAGGGTGATCCAAATTAGAACCAAAAGGTGTGAACACTGTACAGACACAAAATCCCTTCAGCTATAAGTAAATACATCAGTAAGGCATAGCAAAGATTTAGCCAGTAGATCAGAGGGGTTGGAGGGAGGGTAACCTGGACTGCAGCAGGGTGAACACTCAAACATCTACATTTATGGTAGGTACAAAACTGTACTATGTTCATCGTGTTACCCTGCTACAGTCATCACACTTGGGTACAGTCACAAAGCTAAGGTAGGGTGGAGGCATCATAGAGGGTTAGTGGAGGCAATGAGGCCCTGCAGAACTGCAGTGGCGAAGCCTGCCCTGGACTTAGAATAAAGAGGTAAGTGATAGTGTTTGGTGAAGGTGTGTACAGGACTCCAAGTTGCAGCTTCTAAAATTTCCTTGGTAGGAACCCCCCTGAGAAAGGCTTTAGAGGTAGCTGTTGCCCTGGTAGAGTGGGATCTAATGGTAGGAGGAACTTGTTTGAATGGGTATAGCAGAATAGTATGCAATGGCCTATCCATTTAGAAATGGTTTGCTTGGATATAGCCCTCCCGTGAGAAGCTGTAGCATAGGAAACAAAGAGCTGGTCAGTTTTTCTGAAAGCCTTAGCTTTATCCAAGTAGTAATGAAGCTGCCTGTGAATGTCCAAGGAGTGCAGGAGTCGCTCACCTTTGTTCTGTGGATTGGGGAAGAAAGTGGGTAGGTGGATGGTTTGATTTAAAGCTACACTGGAAACCACCTTAGGCATGAAGGAAGGATTAGTTCGTAGAGAAACTCTGTCTTGATGAAAAATGAGGAAAGGTTCCACTGCCATAAGTGCCTGTAATTCTGAGACTCTCCTAGCAGAAGTTATTGCCAGGAGCAGGGCAGTCTTCCAAGATAGGAACTGAAGGTCTGCAGAAAAAGCTGGTTCAAAGGGAGGTAGCATTAGTTTTTCCAAAACAAAGTTGAGGTCCCATGTTGGTGTAGGAGCTCTTCTAGGTGGGTTTGTGTCGTAGTGAGCTGAAATAGCTGATGCATGGATCTTAATTGAGGAGAAGGAAAGTACTTTATGCAACATCTCAGCTAAATACTGCAGAATGTGAGGCATATGAGGCTGAGTTGTGTCTTGGCCTTTGGCTTGGTTCCAAGCAGAAAACCTTTTCCATTTGACCGAGTAAGCCTTCCTGGTGCTTGGCCTCCTGGCTTCTAGAATAACATCCAGTACTGCTTGTGAAATAGGTGCAGGTTGGATACTTAATTGATTTGCCATGCAGCCAGGTTTAAGGTTTTGATCTGGCTGTGTAGAATCTGCTTGTTCTGCTGCGTGAGCAAATGAGGTATTTGAGGCAATATCCATGGTGGACTGTGAGCCATATTCTTCAGTAGCGGGTACCAGTGCTGGCGTGGCCAGTCTGGGGCTATGAGAATCATTCGAGGTTTCTCCTTTTTGACCTTCAAAAGTACCTTTGTGAGAAGAGGCAATGGAGAAAAGGCATATGCTGTCAGGTTTTTCCAAATGAAGGAGAGAGCGTCCACTTTCCAAGCTTGTTGGTGGAATGTCCTTGTACAAAATTTTGTCAGCTGGTAGTTTTGAGGACTGGCAAACAGGTCTATATTTGGTAGACCCCATCTTTGAGTTATCATTGTAAATATTTGTGGGTCTAGCTTCCACTTGTGGGGATCTTTGATGTTTCTGCTTAGGTCGTCTGCCAATGTGCTTTTCTGTCCTGGCAGGAATTGGGCTTGTAACTGGACTTGGTAGGTCAGAGCTGTGTTCCATAAGATTATTGCTTGCCTGCAAAGAGGGTAGGAATGTGTGCCCCCTTGTTTGTTTATGTACCACATTACTGTGGTGTTGTCCGTCTTTATTGCAAGTTGTCCTGGCTGTAGTAGATCCTTGAAGGCTGTCAGAGCTTTCTGTACAGCTAGCATCTCTTTTTGGTTTATATGCAGTTTTCTTTGTTCTGCAGTCCATAGGCCTTGAATGCATTGCCCTGCCATGTGTGCCCCCCAGGCATAGTCTGAAGCATCTGTTGTGATAGTTTGCCTGGGTGGGGGCAAGGTGAAAGGCTGACCCTTGTTGAGGTGACATACCTGTGCCCACCATAGAAATTCCTGTTGAAGGCAGGGAATGAGAGATATCACTGTGCCCAAGCTGTGGCTGTGTTGAGACCATACGCTTTTTAGGTACCACTGTAATTTCCTCATATGCATTTTTGCAAATGGTATTATCAGAATGCAAGATGCCATGAAGCCCAAAGCCTGCAGAATTTTTCTTGCAGTTAATTGGGTCTTTGTTGCCATTGTCTTGAAATATTGAGTCAGTTGTAATTGCTTGTCTGGTGTAAGATAAACCTTCTGGGCCGTTATGTCCAAGCTGGCACCAAGGAATGTCATTTTTTATGAGGGTACTAGTTTTGACTTCTTTTTGTTTACTGTGTACCCCAGACAATTTAGTAGATGCGTCACAAATGCCAGATGTTGTAGGAGAATATCTTTTCTTTCTGCTTGGATGAGGCAATCGTCCAGGTATGGATATATTTGAATTCCTCTTTGTCTGCAGTATGCAATTACTGGTGCCAGGCATTTTGTGAATACTCTGGGCGTAGTAGATAAGCCAAAGGGCAGTGCAGAGAATTGATAATGGGTTGAACCTGCAATGAAAAGGAGGTATCTTCTGCAACTTTGTCTGATAGGGACATGCAGGTATGCCTCCTTGAGGTCCAACGTTACCAGCCATGCTTCCTTGCCCAACATGGGAAGTAGCTGCTGTAGTGTTAGCATCTTGAATTTGGGAACTTGTAAGTACATGTTTAGAATTAAAAGGTCCAAAATTGGTCTCCAAGCATTTTCTTTTCTGGGTACTAGGAAGAGTCTTGAGTAAAATCCTTGGCCTTGCTCTTGAGTTGGTACCCTTTGAATGGCTCTCATGGCCATGAGAGCTGTAATTTGTTTTTGAGCCTTTGCCCTTTGATTTTGTGGCAGGTTTGGCATTCCTCTTTTTATTGGCAAGGTGTGGAAGTGGAATCTGTATCCTCATAAAATTATGTCTAGGACCCATTTGTCCTTTGTGACCATGTGCCAGTTGTCTGCAAATAGTGCTAGTTTTCCCCCCAGGGGGCTGAGAAAAGAGCTTTGTTTGGCCAGCTGAGGTGCAAGTCATTGAGTTTGCCTTCTGCTGGATTAAGACCTGTCTTCCCCTCCCTTCTGGGTTGGAGTGCCCCATTGGCGAGGTTTATACTGAGCTTGTGGTTGTCCTCTGCCCCTTGGGCACCTGTATTTACCCCTCTGAGGTCTGTCAGTGGCTGGAAAGGACCAGTTTTTTGTTGGACAGTTTCTGCTGAAGCGAGGGGGTTGTAATTGTAGGAAATCTTTGACTGTCTGCATTGATTTTGCCTTATCTTCCATTTTCTTTAAAACTTCTTCTGCTTTAACACCAAAAAGAACATCCTGCTGTAAGGGAGCATCTAGTAGTTTTGCTTTAACATGATCAGGCAGACTTTGTTCCTTTAACCAGGCATGCCTACGTATAACTGATCCAGTGACAGCTGCTCTGCAAGAGGCCTCTAAATAATCAAACCCACATTGTAAGGTATGTTTGCCCACCTGCTCGGTGGCGTGCAACAAATCCTGTACTTCTTTCAATTCAGATTGTTGAGGGAGGGTGGCTATCTTTTGTTTTAACTGAGAGACCAGAAATTGCTGATACTTAAGCATATGAAATTGACAGTTTAATGCTGTCATAGCTAAAGTGGCTGAGGTGTAAACCTTTTTCACCCATCTGTCTAGTGCTCTTGAATCCCTTTCAGAAGGTACTGGATTTTTAGCCATGGAAGCCTTAGCCCCCTTGGGACCCTGGGAGATTGTCTCTGGGTCAGCTACTGGGCTTTTGTAAAGGAATTTGTGGGAATCAGGTACTCTGTAGTATCTGTCAGGCTTGGCTGGGGCAGGAGGTAGAGAGTCAGGGTTGAAACTGGATTCTAAATAGACATCATCCACAATGTCCAAACCAGGAGGGATGGCTAGGGGTCTGTGATGGGGGAGTATAAGAAACTCTCTGAGCCTTTTCTTGGAATCAGAGTAATCCTGACCTTCCCAGTGAAAATGTTCCCTCATAGTGTGTAAAGTTTCCCCAAAAGAGTAGTCTTCTGGAGGGGAAGCTGAGGGAATAGAGTCCTCAGCATCAGAATCTTCATAAGGAGAGAAGGAATAGTCTTGGTCCTCAGAGGAATCCGAAGAAATAGACAGTTGTTCAGAGGAAGCAGACTCTTCCTCTTGTCTAGACCTTTTGTCAGGAGGAGGCTGAGAATCCCTGATAAGAGAAATCAGATCTTCAGCCATCTTGAGCATCTGTTTCTGAGGCATAGGGCCTTGAACAGGAGACTGAAGTGAAGCCTTTTTCGATTTAGAAGGAGTCTTCGACTTGGAAAACGTTTTGACTGTAAGAGTCGTTGGTCTGAAAACGCCTTCAGAAACTGATGGCGTTTCAGAAGCACCGACGTCCTTGGAAGGTAAATCGTCGGAAGGGCCTGAAGTAAAAGGCTGCGTAGGCCTAGTACATTCCGTCAAAATATCTGTAGCGGTCTTGGGTTCCAGAACTGCGGTAGTCAGAGGCTGTGTCGGAGCCTCACTGATAACCGGAGAACCAGAGACCGGATCAATCGAGGCCTCAGAATCGGGCTTAGGCCTGGGCTGTCAGTCCTTGTCCCTGCGTTTTTTGTGCACGCCGGTAGTCGGTAACTCCGATGGCATGGTGTAATTAAATTTTCTACCAAAAAAGTGTTGTGCAAAATCAAATCGTCTTTTAATAGTACGTTTATTAAATCTAACACAAAAACGACAAGAAGTGACGTCATGATCAGGGCCTAGGCAAGGTATGCAATAAGAATGAAAATCCTTATGAGGTATTTGCTTCCCACAAGAAATACAATTGTTAACTTTTTCTGACATCGGTCTGAGGCAAGAAAAGTTTCCCCAATGGGGTACTTAGCTTTATAGAAGACTTCGGTCTGAAATTCGAATTCGAAAATCTCAGGAGTCGGCCGACTGGCACTTGCGAACTGCTTCTGCTTCGGGCACCGCGCGGCAAGAAAGACTGAAGAAAATGGCGTTGGTTGTAATATATATACCCTGGCGCACTGACGTCAGGGATGAGGCGACAGCAACCGACGTCGGACCAAGAGTTTGGAAATCTGGCCGACTGCGGGACCGCCTGACGACAGGATAACCCAAGTGTGATGACTGCAGCAGGGTAACACGATGAACATCGACTGGTGCCAAAACCATGGCCTTAGGTTCAACGCCAAAAAATGCATTGTCATTCCCTTCGGGAAAAACAAGGTGCACACAAACTACCATATTGAAGGGAACCCACTTAACTCTGAAGGTGTTATAAAGGATCTAGGGACACAGGTAGATAGCAATCTCTCCTTCGACAACCACCTCGCCACTGTAGTTAGGAAGTCCTTCTATATGGCACATCTCATCACAAAAGGGATCTTATCCAGGAAAAAAAGAAGTCATTATCTCTCTTTATTCGGGGCTCATAAAACTCATTATAGAGTACAATGCCCCATTTGGCATGTACCTCACTAGACACCTCCAACAACTGGAAAGGCCAAAGAAGTTCCTCACAAAGAGGATCTTAGGACTCAAACACATGCCTTATGCAGAAAGATTTAAAAAACTTAAACTTTACTCCGTCTCATATCGCCTGCTTAGAGGCGATCTCTGCTTAAAATAGAGAGCCATGTCTGACTCAGTTTTGCTAAACATGCTTCATCTGAAAAAATCCCAATCCCTCTGTGCCACTCGTTCCAAAGACCTCAACCTTATCACCACATTAAACAGAACCTGCTGGAGGGGTAGGTTCCTAACCCAGAGACTTCCAATACTCTGGAATAAACTCCCCATTCATGTCAAGCAGAGTACCTGACTGGCCCTGTTCAAGAGAAATCTTGATGGGTGAATGGGAAATAGGAAATTCACCCAGGGGATCACTTCAATCGCATTGCTAGAGAGGGGCACAGGGATATAACGTCTGGTAAACCAGATGACTAGAATACTATTGGGCTAGGCTTGCATTGGCTCCAGGGCCATTAGTCTAGTACTTACCTATGACTCTATGAACCTATATGACAGTGCACATCCTGAAGGTCTATTGAGCACATCCAGTCGTCCTTGTCCAGGAAGGGTAGAATGGACTGAACTGTGACCATTTGAAACTTTCTGTGTTGAACTGACTTGTTCAAAATGCTGAGATCCAAATTTGGTTTCCAGTCCCCTGTTTTCTTTGGTACTAAAAAGAAATCTTGAGTAAGTTTTATCTGGTCTTGTGGGACCTCTTGAATAACCGTTTTTTCCAGCAGATTTTGTATTTCTGGTGCTGCTACTTTCCTCTGACTAGGTGAAACATCAAGAATTGTGCATACTGCTGGGGGGTGGAATGGAGAAGGGAATTATATAACCTCTGGAAATAATCCTCTGCACCCAAATATCTCTTGTTACATCTAGCCAGGCTCTCTGGTGCAGGGATAGTCGACCTTCAAATGCCTCCAAAGGTGGACAATTGGACCTCCTTTCAGAAGTGCTGGCAGTGTGCATCAGAGAAAGAATCACTAGTCCCTGGTTCCATGGCCCTCCTCTGCCTCGAGGATGTGATTGTCCATTAGAGTTCCTCTCTCTGTCCCAAGTGGAACTTTCTCCACATGTGTCCTGGAAATGAACATGGGACTTTGTGATGCCATATGCTGCTCAGTTAAAGAAACTCCAGCTCTACTCAGTTGCATACCGCCTACTTAGAGGCGATCTATGCCTGACATATAAAGCCATGTCCAACCCAGAATTAATGGACATGCTTCACCTCAGAAAATCCAAATCCTTTCGAGCTACGCGCTCGAGGGACTTGAACCTCAGCACAGAAATAAATAGGACATGCTGGAGGGACAGATTCATAACCCAGAGACTCCCTTCACTCTGGAATAGAATCCCAGTCCACGTTAGGCAGAGTCCCTCACTGACTCTCTTCAAGAGGAATCTTGACGAGTGGATGGGAGATCGTAGGTTTACCCCTGGGATCACTTCTGTGTCACTGCTAGACAGAGGCACAGTAAACTAACCTTGAAAAAGGGCATAGTAAAACTCATTTAAATTGGGTGGCGAAAGCCAAACACACTCTGGCTAGGCTTATAAATGCCCTAGGGCAGATAGCCTAGTATGAACCTATGAACCTATGAACATATTCCAACCACCTCGTTGATTTCTAGAAAAGGATCTTTGACAGGTCACTGCAGAGAGGGTCTTTCCATCCTTCTCACACCTAGATTATGTGCCCTTCACATTTGGGCCAAACAATGAACTGCCATCAAAGCGTGCATTGAGGAACAAAGACGTAAAAGGCTCCACAAAATCACATAAGTGTATCCAAGCATGCCTCGTAATGGATACGTCTGAACCTGCTGCCCTTGAGGCACCTTTGACTGCATGTGAAATAAACCTCATTGATGAATTCAAAATGGATTGGAGGGAAGCCAATTGAGAGGCCACAGAAGATTGGGCCTCAGCAGTAATGCTCCCTGAAAGGGAATTTGAAAGTTCCTTGATCAGTCCCTTTGTAACCTAGCAAAATGTGCCAAATAGTTCAGCAACCTAAGAGAAAAGGTCACTGATGCATAGACACTCTTCCTAAACCTGTCCATCACCCTAGACTCCCCTGTTAGGAGGATGAACAGAGGAACTTTGTTCAGCAAAGTCTTTCTTAGTGGCCACTGCCATGGCCATGGCATCCATGGGCACCCCCTTACTCCAAAACTACTTCCTGATAGGTGCAGCCAAAATCCGATCTGGCCCCATAGGGACTGGCTCAACTGAGTCAGGTTCCTTCCACACCCGTCGAGAGACCAAATCAATGAGCTCATCAGCAGGCGGAAGTAATTCAGGAGGTAGTGGATTCCTTCGGTGAAGGGTTTCTGGAGGTCCACCCACCTCTCTGCTTCAGGATCTCAAGAATGTCTCCAAATGAAACATCTTCTGGAGGTGATCATGGGGATCCTTCTCCCTCATCAAAATTAGTATCCTCAGTGACTGACTCTTGTGGAGAGTTCAAATGCCTCCTCTTGCACCATCCCTTCAGTCAGAAAGTCAGAGATGGTGCAATCAGAGTTGGCTTTGGATCCAAAGGTATAGATATCCTCAGATCCAAGACAGACGGACCTGGAAGGTTTGGATCCAGGTACTCTGAAGCAACCAAAGGGATCAGAGAAGGAGAAAAAAGTGGTGGTGTGCTAAGTGGATGAGCCTCCTGAACCGAGGGTGTAGGAGCCGGTAAAACATCCATTTGAATCTGCATCAAGAGAAACTTCCTCATCATTCCGTCCACATTTTCCTGGGTGAAGGAGACGAGGCAAGGGAAGGTGAGTTGGATTGGTGCCTTTCCAAAAAATGGGAAAGAACCCCGGAAGCCACTGGATCATATGTAGGGGAATACCTGGTCTTTGGAGGAATTATCAGACCCAAAGTTCTCAGATCTGTGGGTTTCTTTGTCAGATCCAAGGATGTAGGATCCACTAATTTCTTCTTCTTTGGATCTGAAGGGGAGGAGCTTTGAGATGTTTTCAGATCTGATTTTGATCTCTTCCTTGATGGCTCCGAAGATGGAGCTGAGGAAGTAAAAGGCTTAGGAAACATTAAGGACTCCTTAGCTTTAACTTTGGGGAATGAGCCACAGAGATAGCTTCACCAAAAAAAGATGGCAATAAATGTTTGAGTATAAGCTTATTTTTTTCTACCCACAACAGCCCTGGGATTGAAATTCTTACAAACAGAACAATCCTTGTGAAGATATTGAAGGTCTACACAAAAAACACAAAGAGTATGAACATCTGAAAGAGGCAATTCTTGCCCACATTTCACACACGTTTTAAAACCGGAATTTTCTTTCTCAAACATGCCAGTGACGAAAGAAAAAAAAACAGTAGGACAAAAGAAAACTTTTATTTTATTTTAATTTTTTTATAAAGGGTACAGGAAAGAAAAAAACAGAGAGAATACCAATAATAGTAATGAGAACTACACTAGCATATATGACAGAAAAAAGGGAAAAATTATTACTAATAATGGGTAAACAAGGATTACAATAATGTAAGTGCGTAAGGGAATAATATACATGTGTGTGTCTATATATGTGTGTGTGTGTGTGTGTGTGTGTGTGTGTGTGTGTGTGTGTGTGTGTGTATATATATATATATATATATATATATATATATATATATATATATATATACATATATATATATATATATATATATATATACATTTTTTTCCCCATTTATGTACCATATGGTATACATCGAGTAATGAGCACGTTTCAGCACTCGCTGTATCTGTAGAAGTTATGGGTTTACTGGCTCAGGTTGCTAGCCCAAGGCCAAACCCTCCTCGGAGGGTGTATACACACACACACACATATACATATATATATATATATATATATATATATATGTGTGTGTGTGTGTGTGTGTGTGTATATACATATATATATGTACTTGTATATATGTGTATACACACACATATACAAAGGGAGATTAAAGAGAAAAACTACACTCATCTTTAAGGAAACTCATTAGTTAAGGCTGATCAGGTCTTTTCGTGAAAAGTGGCAAATGAGATCTGAGATATGTTGGGGTCAGTCCATTATGGGTAAGGGAGAAGCTCAAGAGCCTTTTGTATATGGCAAGCTTTATTAATAGCTAAGTCGAATCCAAGGTTTGGATCCGAACCCAACAGCTGAGGATAGAATGAAAATTGATAACATCAGATCAAAGGTTTTAGATGTAAACTAGGTGACCACGCATTAACTCATTTAGCAATACCCATTTATGAGGACATGATAAAATTAATTATCTAGGCGTATGGGTTAAAAATGACTTTGCTATGTCAGCTAAGGATATGTGGGAAGAGACAAAACAAAAGATAATTCAAAAACTGAGCAACTGGAGACTCTTGCCTATGGATATGGATAGCAAGATACAAAAAGTCCCTTCAGTTTTATACACAAGTCAGGCATAGAGGAGAAGTTCTGAACAGTAGTTAATAAAGAGTTGAAGGATTTTATCTGGGAGTAGAAGCGGGCAAGAAACAAGTGGGATAAGATGATCATTCTAATAGGACAAGGAAGTTTAGGAATACCTGATTTGAAGGGATATTTTAGAGCGACAGAGATAAAGCTCTTATATATAACACAAGCAGAAAGCTACAATTCAAAGTGGAAAGGGATGATGCTGAAGCAGGAGGGGGGGCAATGCAAGAAATAAGGAAAGAGTGGGATTTTGGATGCAGCTCCTTTAAGGAGAATAACAGCAATCATACACAAAATTATAAGTCAGCAAGCAAAGGAGAGTAGTATTGCTTGGGGTCCGAATGGACAGATGATAAGTCAGCAAGCAAAAGTGAGTAGTATTGCTGGAATTTAACTCATCCTCAAGTCTTGGTGAGAACCTTCATGAGGTGGACCCTGTTTTTCACAAAATCTCACCAAGATGACACTGACATACAGACTGTACTTTATATAGCATATATCATGGACAGAAGTAGGTTAAAAAAATAAAAGATAGCTGGGTGCATAAGTCCCAGGATAAAAAAGTGCCCAATCCTGGTAGGCGCACTGGTGCCAGAACTGGGAAAAATGACAGTGTAGAATCCTCAAGACACGGAACATTCCTACAATGGGGCTAGGCCAGGCCAAGGGGGAGGATGGCTCCCCTGCTGTAGAAGGAAGTAGTAGTCCACAAAAATCACAAAAACTGACAGGCCAAAAAAGAGCCATAAAGATGAAAGAGTGGACTACTGAGGATAAGAAAGAAATTATGTATTGTTACTAATATGCAAGAAGCCCAGAATCTCCACACCGAAGATATACAAAAAGAATGAAAGAGAAATGAGGGGAAAGAAAAATACTTCCACAAGAACCACTGTCAGAAGCGTCAAATAAAAATTTGTTTTCATTAATACAACAGATTTATGAAAACCATTTATATATATATATATATATATATATATATATATATATATATATATATATACACACCAAGAAACCTTGGGCCATTTGGAAAAAGATGCCACTGAGGAAGTGCAAAAATATAAAGAACTAAATCTAGAGACTTTTGAAAGGTATAAAAAAGAAATATGGACACGGGAAGGAAAGAGAGATCTAATACAGTACAGCAGTTATGCAAAGGAGAAAGCCAAATTAATCAACACAAAAAAGGCAGCCTTAAAGATAGTCAAAGAGAAATACAGCCAAATGTAACCAGATATTAAAAATTCCACACTAAAAAAATAAAATCACAAAGAGGGAATGGAAAATAGAAGATTAGTAAAGCAGAAGTTAAAACAGAAGTTGAAGTTATGGAATACCTGCAAAGTGAAGGATTTAGTGTAAAAAGTCTAACACAGGTTATATCACAGAATGCTGGAACAATGAGTCCCTAAAGTAAAGAGGAAAAAGGAGGACCAGGAAACATCTGAAGAAGAAATGTGGACATGGGAAAGAAAAAGAGATTTAATATGGTGCAGTATTTATGCAAAGGAGTAACCAAGACTAATCAATACAAAAAGAGCAGCAACAAAGATATTTGAAGAGAAATATAGGCAAAGGCGTCCAGATATAGAAAGTTTTACAATACAAAAAATAAGAAAACAAAGAGGAATTGTAGAAAAGAGGATTAGTAATGCATAAGTTAAAGAAATAGAAAATGAAGTTATGGCTTACGTGCAAAATGAAGGATTTAGTGTAGAAAACCTAACTCTGATAACATCACAGCAATGGATCCCCAAACTGACGAGAAACTAGTGGAGTGGGAAACATCTCATCAGTTGCCATATGAAGATACTTTGGAGCCTTCCATATGAAACCCATACAAACGTTCAGTGCGGAAAGAAACAGGAAACTGTGGCAACTCTGATGCAGTCAGTGTTGCAGAGTAACAGGCCAATGAGTTCCCATATGAAAGAGCAACGGAGGACACAGGATGAAGCTGAAAAGAATGTGGCACAGGAAGATGCTCTAGAACTTTCTAGAGAATGCCCACAGGAAATAGAGAACAAAGAATGTGCCCTCAGTTTTGAAGAAAATGATCTAAGAGGAGAGTTGCTTGATTTAATAGAGATGGGTAGACATATTAAGATCAATGAAAGAAATAGACTACAGAAAGACAATAAAACCCAAAAGTTGGAAGTTTGATAAAACAAATGAACACAGTAATTAGGATTGTCCACAGAGATTCCTGAGATGTAACAGAAGTAAACAGAATATATTACTGTACAGCTAAATTCATAACAGATAAAGTCATACCACAAAATCACACTGAAGTAAGGGAAAGGAAGGGGAGAAATCCAATGCTATCATGGAAGTATCGAACAGAAAAACTATAATGCAATTAAGACAAGAAGTGTCACTGTTAGAAGAGTATAAAAGAAGGAACAGATCAACAAAAATACTCAGAAAGATAGATGTGGAAAAAACAATGCTCAGTATCAGAATAGAAATAAATTGAAAATATCAGCATAGGCAGAAAAACTTAGAAGATATGCAGATAAATATACAGGAAAAGTACAGAATAAACAAATTAATGATGACCCAAAAAGTTTTATAGCTAATTGGGAAACACTACTACCACCTCTTTTGTCTTGCCCTTAACCCATTAAGCTGTCTTAACAGATTAGGTCATGGCTACAATTTGGTTTCCAGAAAACAACAAAGTGCAAAGACTTCTCATCTTCTTTTTGTAGATGATTTAAAACTGTACAGTTAATTAGATGAGGAACTGAAAGCACAACTGCAAGTGGTCAAAACTTTTTCAGATGATATAAGAATGTCATTTGGTCTTGGTAAATGTGTAAAAGCAACCTTTAAAGCAGGAAAGCTGCTGCACCAAGAAAACATCAGTTTGGGACAGGAATGTGATATAAAAGAACTTGAGCAAGAGGGAGTGTATAAATATTTGGGAATTGATAAAGGATCAACAATAAAACATGAACAAATGTGAATAAAACTTAGCAAGGAATATTTTAGAAGACATAAATTAATACTGAAAACAGAGCTGACATCTAGGAACAAAGTTCAGACTATAAACCAATTTGCTCTACCTGTCTAACTCACAGTTTTCGAGTGACTGACTGGCCCCAAAAGGTGTTGGATAGGTTGGACAGGAAAACAACAAGAATGCTTTATGTTCATCAAATGATTTATAAAAATTAGTGCATACCAAGACTATATATTCCCCATTCTGAAGGAGGTATGGGCCTCCTCAAAATTGATTACATGTATAGATCTGAAATCGTGGGACTGCACACATATCTGCTGACCTCACAAGACTCAAATGTAGTGAAAGTTTTGAAACATGAGGAGAATAAGTTGAAGAAGGCTTTCCTGCTTAGTTTAGCAGAACCATATCAGTGTCAAGCGGGAATGGAAATCAAACCAGAAGCAGATAAAAATCAGGCAGCAAATGAATGCGCCAAAAAAACAAAAGAAAGAATATAAAGTGAAGGATCAGATGAGAAGGCAAGAAATTTGAAAAATGCATAAATATAGTTGCAAGTATAGAAAACTCTTGGAACAATCTTATGTTGATCAGGCTCGAATACAGGAATGTTTAAGAAAAGGTGAATTTAAACCAAAAGATGAAAGGTTAATATGGCGGCTCAAGATAGTGGACTACATACACGTTGGTTTACAAAGTCCACTGAACATGTGGGAGAAACAGACAAATGCAGGTTTTGTAAAACAGAATTGGAAACAGTCCCGCATCTTGTTGCCAGTAGTGACATACCAGTGGAAGAAGGTCTGTACACTGAAAGGCATAATAATGTGGCAAGACTGTTGCCGTGGAGGTTGTGCAAACATTATAATACTTGAAGTAAATGAAAAACACTGGAAACATGAGCTGCAAAGTATTACAGAAAATGATGAAGTTTATATCGCATGGGATCACCCATTACCAACAGTTCAAAAAACAGATGCGAGAAACCCAGATATAGTAATCCACGAAAGGAAGACAAAAGTAGCATTGATCACTGAAACTGCTACACCCAGTGACTACAGTGTCTTACATACAGAGAGACACAAAGTCAATAAGAGAGTTATGGCTTAGTGGTTGGTTATACAGACTAGTGTTACCAGGGTCCTGGGTTTGAGACTGACGGTAGGAATTTATTTATTTTAAGTATTTTTTCTCTGTTTATTTGCTAAGTTTTTCTGCATAGCTGCCTAGTTTGAGCATTTTCTGGCTTGTTAAACTTGATTTCTGCATTAGTAGCTGTATTTAGAGCACAACCAAAAGTTGTTTACTGAATTTCCTGTTTGCACTTAATTTTAAATCGTTTTTTTCTCTCAGAACTTGCATATTTTCTGTCCTTGACCTAGCACTCTTGTGTGGGGTCATTTACTGCACTGTTATAACTTGATATTACCTGTGAACCTCTGCTATCTCTGAAAAAACAAAAACAAAAAAAAAATCTTGCTTTTTTCCCACTTTTCTGAGATTTAAAAAAGTTCAGTTACAGGCTTGCTGTTTCCTGAACTGTTTGTAAGTTTCTGTGAGGCCATTTTTGCTTGGGCTAAAGGAAAGTCTCTCTGTTGATCAGTGGCAGTGAATAACATTGAGCAGTTTCCCTGCCCCCCGTAGGAGTGGTTACTGACTTGAAACTGTAGTTTTATTGGCCAACAGGGGTCATTTCCAAAACTCCTTCATCTTCCTCTCTTAAAACCTAGTTGCCTCATGGTTTTGGCCACTTTTCAGGCTTGTTGGCTGTTGGTGAAGCACCCACCAAGAGGAGAAAACGCTGAGAGAAGAAGGGAGCCACTTTTGAGATTTTAAGTATTTTTTCTCTGTTTATTTGCTAAGTTTTTCTGCATAGCTGCCTAGTTTGAGCATTTTCTGGCTTGTTAAACTTGATTTCTGCATTAGTAGCTGTATTTAGAGCACAACCAAAAGTTGTTTACTGAATTTCCTGTTTGCACTTAATTTTAAACAGTTTTTTCTCAAAACTTGCATATTTTCTGTCCTTGACCTAGCACTCTTGTGTGGGGTCATTTACTGCACTGTTATAACTTGATATTACCTGTGAACCTCTGCTATCTCTGAAAAAACAAAAACAAAAAAAAATCTTGCTTTTTTTCCCACTTTTCTGAGATTTAAAAAAGTTCAGTTACAGGCTTGCTGTTTCCTGAACTGTTTGTAAGTTTCTGTGAGGCCATTTTTGCTTGGGCTAAAGGAAAGTCTCTCTGTTGATCAGTGGCAGTGAATAACATTGAGCAGTTTCCCTGCCCCCCGTAGGACTGGTTACTGACTTGAAACTGTAGTTTTATTGCCCGTTTTGGGTCTGTTCCTGCTTCTTTCCAGCCCCTGCTATCAAGCACACCTTAACGTGCTTTAGCGCGATTTAGCATGGAGTTGCCACTAGAGCAGCATCGGGCAGCGCCGGTTTAACAAGGTTAAACTTTTTCTGGCTCCATAAGGTCTGTTCTTCAATTTTTCCCTTAGAACTGCTCTGTTAGGAACCTAAACAGTTTACACCTTCACTAAAAAGCACAGCACTTGTTCCTAATAGCTTTTTCTTCTCAAAAAGCTCAGCACTTGTCTTAAAAGCATATCCCTTGTCTTATAAGCATTTTCTTTGCAGGTCAAGCACTCCTATATTATACAAATCCCTCACTTGCAAACCCCCCCCCCCAGGAGTGCCCACTTCCCTGCTAAGCCCTCTACTTTTCTGTCTCATACCAACTTATAATTCTTTCTAGCATGTCGAAGGGTCAGATGCTGGTGTCCTCTCCTGCCCAGTTGGTGAATCTGGGAATTCTGAGGCAATGTTACAATTGCCTCATGTACACGGACAACCCTCTCCTCCTCCCACATAACACTAACACTTGCGAGAGATGCAGCTATTTAGCCAAACTGGAGGCTGAGCTCTCTCAACTCAGGACTGGCAAGACAAGGCAGGAGGAGAAGGCAACTACACACACCACAATACAAGTCTCACATAACTCAACCACACCACTGAATCAAACACATAAACACACTAAGACATACTCGGAGGCTCTGAGTAAAAATTTACCTAAACAGCAAAGGCATCCAAAGCAGACACCCAAGCAACTGCAAACTCAAGACACCACACAAACAACACATAAAAAACAAAATCAGTGTGCAAAGCAGTCACTGCCCTTAAGGCCAAATACAACACCAAACATACTTGTCATAGGTGACTCCATAGTCAGACACACTGACGTCCCACTCACCAGGCTGAACAAGGAGAAGGTCACGGTAAGCTGCCTATCAGGCGCTAGAATCCGCCACATAACACAAGCACTCAGGTCACTCCACGGCAAGTACAAGTATGACACAGTCATTGTCCGTGCTGGTGTGAACGACCTGAGATGTACCTCCCTGGACTACATGAAAAGAGACATAGAGGAGCTCTCTGATTATGTAGCCCAGGCACGTATGACCCTGACCCTGAGCAGTATCCTTCCTTCACCACGAATGATGCCACAATATAGTGACAAGATGATCAGCTTTAACAATTGGCTTAATTGCTGGTGTCATTCAAAGGGGATCCAGTGTCTGTCTGCTTGGGATGACATGCTTGACAAGCCACGCTGCTTCGCAAGGGACGGCTTGCACCTGTCATCCCTGGGATTCCGGATATTGGCTAAGGCTCTTGCCACCCCCATAGTGCCTTTTTTAGGCAAGGCTCAAATTCTAAACCTACCACCCTAGAAAACAAAACGGGAAGAAACTAAGGGTAATGCTGCTCAATGCCAGAAGTCTAAATCTCAAAATGCACGCACTCGAGGCCCTTCTCAGTATGGAGAACATCGATGTCTGTGCTGTGACTGAAACCTGGTTCAAGGCTCCTGAGAGCACGCCGGCACTATCAGGTTTTACCTCATATCATGCGTTCCCGCCCCAAAACCCAGACCATACCACAAAAGGAGGGGGTGTATCCATATTCATCAAGGATACCCACACCTCCAGGTTGGTGGCTACGCACGAAGCATCGGAAACCATCCATGTGCAATTAACCATAGGCAAAACTGCTCTACAATTTGTAGCATGCTACAGGCCACCCTCTCAAACTCAGGAAACCCACACAGCCTTCCTGAAGACACTGGAGGGTATAAATGTATCACCAAACACCATCATATTGGGTGACTTCAACCACCCGAATATAGACTGGGAACATTACTCAAGCCCCAACTTTCTAGCCCAAAGGTTCCTGGAGTTCATAAATTCAAATGCCATGGAACAACTAGTCACCGTCCCCACAAGAGGAGAAAATATACTAGATCTCATCATCACAAACATGGGGACAAAATGCTCCACACCGGAAATATATCCCTCTTTGGTGAGATCAGATCATAAACTAATCTCACTAGAAATCCACATCCCGCCCACACCCCAAACAAAAAAGACCACAGTGAAGAACTTCTCTAAAGCAAACTTCACACTACTCAAGACAGGTGTGGTATCCTTCAAGGCCCCCAAGCCAATGGAAACCACAACCCAAGCTGCGGAAGCCCTTACAAATGCCTTCTATGAACACCTTCAGGACTGCATGGATCAGGCAATCCCAAATAAAACCAAGACTCTTTCCACCAAGGGCAAACGTCCAGTCTGGTGGACCCCAGCCATAAACAAACTTTACAATAAGAGGAGAAAGCTATTACATGATAGAGCAAAATCACAAAAGGGAAGGCATCTTTGATCAGTACTAGCAAGAAACTACGATCCCTCATAAAATCATCCAAGGCCAACTTTGAGAAAAAAATTGCCATAGATTCAAAAAACAATCATAAGGCCTTCTTCAGCTATGTCAGAAACCTGGGTGGAAACTCCCAGATATGCTCAGAATTAGTCCAAAATGATACAAAAATCACTGAACCCACAGACATTGCCAACATACTGGCAGACAGGTTCAGTGCAAACTTCACCCCTCTCCCCAAAAGGAGAGATAACTATCCCAACAGAGTGTAGCCTCCCAGACATCTCAAATGCGCAGGTGAAAGCTGCTCTCTCTAAAGCTAAAAACACAGCATCAATGGGACCGGATGGTGTCCCCGGCTGTGTGCTACATGAACTCAATGAAGAACTAAACCCGCACATAAGGCAGCTGTTTAATCTTAGCCTTACCACAGGATATGTGCCCAAGGAGTGGCGTAAGGCAACTGTGGTCCCACTCCACAAAGGCGGTGCCTCTACGGACCCTGGTAATTACTGCCCCATAAGCTTAACAAGCCTGGTCTGCAAAGCTATGGAGAGGATCATAATGGAACTCATAAACAAGGACATAGGGGACTTGCAGACCTTGGACCCAACCCAGTTTGGCTTTGTCAAGGGCAGATCTTGCCTTTTGAACTTGGTCGACTTCTTCGAAACAGTTACCAAGGCCATTGATGAGGGAAAGGCAGTCCATACAGCCTACCTTGACCTTGCAAAAGCTTTCGACACAATACCCCACTCGGGTATCATAGAGAAACTTACCAGCTTAAATGTAAACCCATATGTCACAAGATGGGTTGCAAACTGGCTAAAGGACAGAACCCACAGGGTTAGAGTTGCTGGAGCCATGTCAGACTCCAAGCCAGTTACAAGTGGTGTCCCACAGGGCTCAGTCCTTGGCCCCCTATTGTTCGGCATCTACTTCTCAGAAGTACAGGCAAACATAGGAGGACTATGGCTGACAAAGTTTGCAGATGACTGCAAACTGGGTGCCATAGTGGATAGTACATCGGACACAGACATCCTTCAGAGGGGTCTCACGGGAACTGATAGCTGGTGCCAGAGCCATGGCCTGAAGTTAAACGCAAAAAAGTGTATAGTCATACCCTTCGGGAAAAACAAGGTAACCCCAAGCTACCATATAGGTGGCAACCCACTAAGCACAGAAGAGGTTATCAGGGACCTGGGTACCCAGGTTGACAGTGGCCTCTCGTTTGACAGTCACATTGCTAAAGTGGTTCGAAAGACCTTCTACACTGCCCATCTGATCATGAAGGGATTCACATCCAGATCAAGTGAGGTCATTGTTCCCCTGTACTCTTCACTTATCAGACCAATGATCGAGTACAGTGCCCCATTCGGGATGTATCTCACCCGACACCTGCAGCAATTGGAGAGACCCCAAAAGTTCCTCACCAAAAGGATAAAGGGACTCCAAAACCTGTCATACACTGCCAGACTGAAGAAACTCCAACTCTATTCAGTTGCATACCGTCTGCTCAGAGGTGACCTGTGCCTGACATACAAGGCCATGACCAACCCGGAATTAATGGACATGCTCCACCTCAAAAAATCCAAATCCACCAGAACCACTAGAGCAAGTGACTTAAACCTTAGCATGGATATAAATAGGATGTGCTGGAGGGATAGATTTATCACCCAGAGACTCCCCATGCTGTGGAATAAAATCCCGGTCCATGTGAGGCAGAGCACCTCACTGGCTCTGTTCAAGAGAAATCTTGACCGGTGGATGGGAGATTGTAGGTTTACCCCGGGAATCATCTCTGTGTCACTGCTGGACAGAGGCACAACAAACTAATGGGCACATTATTTCTAACATAAGGGGTGGCGTAAGCCACATAACTTTGGGCTAGGCTTATAAATGCCTTAGGGCAGATAGCCTAGTATAAACCTATGAAACCTATGAATAAATATCAGGATTTGCAGGGAAAAATGAAGGCAATGTGGAAGAAGGATAACCAGACAGTTCCAAAAGTAGTAGTAGGGACAGGTCTTATAAAAAAGAATTTACAATCATAGTTAGATAAGTTACCGATGCATGTAATTCCATACAAATTGCAAAAGGAGTCATTACTGGGCACATCATGGGAGCTTCAAAGAGCACTTCTGGCTAACATCAAAGACTGAAACAATACTCATTTCATGAACTTTAACCATACTTTGACTTAGGAATGGAGTCCATTCCAGTCATGGTATTAGAAACCCAAAAGGTTTGGGGAAATTGAAAAGGGAAAAACATTATATTCATAAAGTAACAGAAAGCATAATAAGAACTAAGCCAACAAGAAAATGGAGATTCTGCTGATAGGGATGACTGAAATTAGGGGTACACAGAACATGCAAGATGCAGCTGGAATTTACTGGAGGAAGCTGGCAATGCAGCAAATGTAAATTGAACAAATAATTATAGAGAGGGAAAGGTTATAGAATGTGAAGAGGCCAAGAAGACGTTTGCACTGCAGGCTAGAAATTGCCTTCCCTATCAAGGATTGATATAGAACAGAAGATGCTGTTAAAAGTGAGGTAACTAGTATGGCATATAAAATATTGCAAGATAACTACAGGAATCAATCAGAGGTGGTCAGAAAAGATTGGGAAGAAAAAACTGATAAGCAATTCACAAAGAAAAAACGGGAGGACATGTGCATGGCTCTCAAATATGCAACAAAATCTAGAAGATTTAGAAATTTTGCCTGGAAGTGTTTTTATAAGTAGTTTTAGACCCCAAGCAGATTCCAAAGAATTTTTCCTCAGGTAGACAGCAAATGTTGGAGGGCTAATGGGGAAGATTCAGGTACCTGGAAGCATATGTTCTCTGAGTTTAATGGGATGGTAGACTTTAAAAAATTCCTCTACAGGGTAATGTGTCAGCAATACTGGCACAGCAAATAAGTGCAACTAAGGAAATCATTTTTTGAGCTGGGATACAGGATCTGAATTGCTTAGACATAGTACGGCCTTGTTAAGTTTAATTCTAGTGCCTGCCAAAAACGTAATTACTAGAAAATGGACATCAAAGTTTAAAACAACCAAACTTGAAAGTACTGAATATTGTAACAAAGATAAAAGAACAGGATGCAGGATCTTTAGAAAAAGGTAGCAGTAAATTACATAGAAAACATGTGGGAACTATACATGCAGAGAAATGTTTTTCAGGAGAAATGAAGTTTAAGAGAAGGCAGAAACCGAACAATTTATGTTATGTTTGATTGACTGATTATATTGTGTAGGACAATATATGTGATACATAATGTTTGTAAATGTGAACTTGATTACTTTTACATTAATGTAAGTTTGCCTACGTCACAAATGATAATTCAATAAAGGTGCTTCTCAAAAAATGCTCTCAATTTGCCAAACATGCTTTTTTCTGGAATTCCATATCTACTTTTCCAACAAGGAAAGCGCCTTTCTCTAATGCAAGTCACTGCTACTTTTTAAAAAACACAAGGAGTCTAATCAAGACAGATAGTTTTTCACCACAAAGATTTACCTGATAAACATCAGATGATGACTCTAAAAGACTCTGCTGAATTGCAAACTGCATTAGTTCATCTTCGTCACGTGGTGGCATGTTCCTTCCATTATGTCGGATGTGGTAAGATGGAGCTATCTCAAACACTGATGGATGTACGTCAAACGTAGTGCTGGAAGCTGATACAACATAAAAATAAATTAGTTTAAATGGTCAGTCTCTTCCTTCCTTCACCTGCAACAGGTACAACCCTAACTCCATTTCAGAAAGCATTCTAGATTATTGTTTATATGTTAAAATGCAAATATACTCTGTGGAAGAGAGATATCATTCTCACAGTGTTTTTAAGTAACTGTCTTTTGGGTCACTGCTATCCTGTATATGTCCATGTGTACAAAGGACTGACAGAAGATCAAGTAGTACTCCAGATAGGAGTTTTTCAATCTAGGGTATAATGCTGTTGTTTTCTTCACATGGAATTAAGCTTTCCATGCAGCCTACAATTCTCGAGACTGACACTATTTTCCCACATTTTTAATTTTATAATTGTACTGAAAAACAGGGTTGATATTATATAAACGAAGCATTAAAATGTCGACTCACCTTTGATCGACCCCTATTTCTCAAAACTGCACAACATTGAACCCTCAAATCACAGATTTCTTTCCAAGGGAAAGAAACTGGTAGCCCAAACACACACACCGCATTACAACAAACACTATTAAAGTGGGGGGCTTCTCCCCCCCTAACTAAATATATTAACTCCAAGATTGCATTACAGTCGGGAAAAGGGAAGATTTAAAAGAACGGCCAAACGATTTCTTTCCCTTGGAAAGAAATCAATGATTTGGCCATTCGATGTTGTGCAGCTTCGAGAAATAGGGGTCAATCAAAAGTGAGTCGAGATTTTAATGCTTCGTTTATATAATATAGACCCGAAAAACGTTACTGCACATGCTCACCAATTTTTTAAACTGTCTGTAATTAGGCCACTTTCCCTTATTTAGCTGAAATTCTTCTACCAAATCTTCCATCTCTTTCATCCCATACTCCTCACCTACCTAAATTATTTTACTCTACTCTGTTCTACCCAATTTATCCCATTCACCTTTCATCTCCAGCTTTTAAGCCCAATATACTTTATGCCCATGCTCCCATTACCCCATAACTCTACCATATACTCACATCTCAAGATAAACTTACTCACACTTAAAATACTTACTCTTGTTCTCTATCCTCCTTAAACATCCCTTCCAAATTAGCATCTATTTTTACCAGTTGTTTCACATTAAACATCACTACATATCTTGTAGAGTCCAGTGCTTCCCACTTTTCATTTTCAACCCCCAAAACACAATTCCTATTCCAGTTCTTTGACACCTCCACATAAATCCCCTACATCCATCTTGTATCCATTTTACTACACTTTCCTTTTGCATTAAACACAAACACCTTGTCTAACACAGATTTTGAAAAATCATTATTCATACATTACATACATACATGCATTTTATATATCTATATATATATATATATATATATATATATATATATATATATATATATATATATATATATATGTGTGTGATATGTGTGTATATGTATATATATATATATATATATATATATATATATATATATATATGTGTGTGTGTGTGTGTATGTGTGTATATGTATATATATATATATATATATATATATATATATATATATATATATATATATATATATATATATATATATATATATATATATATATATATATATATATATATATATATATATATATATATATATATATATATATATAGGGTCCCTATTAATTATTCGAACATTTTAAAGTTCGAATGTCATATGGTCGACACCATATGATCGAACTTTAAAAAGTTCACAGGTGAAAAGCAATGGCTCCGTAGGTTCGTTAGTTCATAGGTTAGTACTAAGCTAACTGCACTTGCGAGCCATTTTAAGCCTAGCTAATTATCCCTTGTGAGACTCAAACCCTACCTTGTGTGTGTAAGGCAAACACCTTAACCATTAGGCCACCCTCCCAACCCTGTACAGCACAGAATGGGAAAATTTCCCTTTTCTGCACTGAAGTACGATCTCGGAGTTGGCATATTTAAATAGGGAGGGTGTGGGGGGTGCAGAGGGGCTTGCCCCCTACTCAGAGCATTGAAGTAAGTTATTTATTTATTTATTTATTTATTATATTTTTGATGTTTCAAAGTTTGCTCATATACTGTCGAACATACAAGGTTCGTAGTTTTGAAACTTCAAATATATAATATAGACCCTATATATATATATATATATATATATATATATATATATATATATGCTCTCCCTAGTAGAAAGTCTAATCTATTTATCCATCTTTCCACACATTACAGTATTTTGTTGCAAAGTATCCTTTATAATCCTTGCACAAGTTCACTTAGAAACTTTGTGGGAGCCACTTAAATCAGCAAGGGTGGGTCATACAAATTCCACTAGTCTAACTGATCTGAAACTGGATTCAACACTAGAAAGCTCAGTCCTGCTCATTCACCAAGCAACCTGAACTTGGCAAGTATCACCTACAACCCATCTGTAATAACTGTGAGGAAGGTCAGGCAGTCTTCACCAAGCAAATGAAAGAAAATCATATTTCCTCTCCTCAAACTTCTCAAAAGTCTCCTTGTCAGAAGTGCGCGACCTGAAACTGTGGTCCTGCAACTTCAGCAAATAAACTTCAGTTCAATAAAAACTGTGAATTTTGAAACTTGTAACCATTAAAGTTATGAGAAACATGAGAAACCGTAATATGGGGACTGCACCTCCTACATACATGCTTCTTATGTATATGTATCTATGTGCATGTGATGAGTGTGTGCATGTCTGTGTGTGTATATATATATGTATATATATATATATATATATATATATATATATATATATATATATATATATATATACACATGTATATATATATATATATATATATATATATATATATTTACATACACATGTATCTATCTATATATATATATATATATATATATATATATGCGTGTGTGTGTGTCTGTGTATATATATATATATATATATATATATATGTGTGTGTGTGTGTGTGTGTGTGTGTGTGTGTGTGTGTGTGTGTGTGTGTGTGTGTGTGTGTGTGTGTGTGTGTGTGTGTGTGTGTGTGTGTGTACACACACACACACACACACACACACACACACACACACACACACACACACACACACACACACACACTCTAAGATTGTTGTACCTTGGAGAAATGTGAATACTCATACATGCCACAACCTCAGACACAGTACACATTTCCACCAGTCACAAAGTTCTGTGTTACATCTCGCAGTGAATAAGTGAAGCAAAATTGACAACACACAGCTTTAACTTTCACAAGAAAATACAAAGCAAACAATTCTACAGGCAAACAAGTCCCCATCTCTAAATACACTAATGCTAAGATAATACCACCCTGTGGGCAAGGAGATGCCTCCCTTCCACGGATCTATATTCAGCCATCAAATGGAAAAATCTCAGAATGGCATTACATCGAAAATGCTGTTCAGCGAAACTGTTCATGTGGGAGGCTGAGCACCCCCACAGCCCCTGCTAATTATATACACCAACTCCGAGACTGCACTACAGTGGGGAAAGGGCAAGTTTGCTGATCCCTACTGTAATGCAATCTTACTCGAATGGCTCAATGAACAGCATGTTCCTGCTCCCACCCTATAAATAAGTAAATAAATAAAATAAAGTCTGACTCTTTGTGACCTAAAGGACTTTAACATACCAGTCCTTTTTCTCTACCACCACTTCATGTTCCTGTAAATTAATATTTATTACTTCAGTAATACTTTTCTATCCACCTTAGCTTTTCCCACCCTCTTCTTTTGCCTTTGATTTTCCAGGCATCACAATCTTCTACAGGAATCCAGTGTTCACATTATGTGGCCAAAATGTTTAAGTTTTAGTTTTACTATTAGACCTTTCAATGAACAATCTGGATTTATTCAAATAAGTATTAACTGATTTGATCTTTTTGCAGTTCACAGAATTCTCAAAAGTTTTTTCCAACACTACAGTTCAAAAGCATTAACTTTTTTGATGGCCAGCCTTACCTCATAGTCCATCTCTCTCAGCCAGTTATTAACAGACAAACCACAGCTTTGACTTTACAACCTTTGCTGGCAGTGAGCTGTCTTTGGGCTTTAATATTTTAACCAAAATTGCCATAGTTTTCCTCCAGAGAAGCAAACTTCTGGTAATTTCATGGCTGCAGTTACCATCACAGAGAACTTTGAAATCAAGAAACTAAAATCTGTCACTTCTTCTATTTCTTACCCATTTATTTGCAAAAAAAAAAAAAAGGATCAATTGTAGTGTAGCGAACCCGAGTGCTGCTTATAAGCCATGAGTGATGTAAACATATTCCGGTTTAAGAGATAAGAGATTAAAGTACAAAGTTCCAAAAGCAGATAATAAACTGATGTAGATTCTAACTGAATGCTAAATGTTCAACCATTAAAAGGTTTCCACGTTTATTAGGATGAACACTTTCACCAATTTACAGACTTCATGAGATCAGTCAGTATCTTAAGCATTATAGTAATAGGACAATTGTAATTAGAACACTCTTTAGTATTCCCCCTTAAGGACTGGAATGCAAACTAATCCTTTTCAATCCAACAGCCACTGCTGTTTGAGCAATACTGTACAATCATCATCTTGCAGAATTCTAAACAATTCTGTTGTAATCCCATAACTTTCTGCAGTTTTGTTATTAACAAGGATTTGTAGGGTTCATTTGACTTCACTTTCCAGGATAGATCAAGATCAGAGAACATACTGTCATATATATATATATATATATATATATATATATATATATATATATATATATATATAAATTCAGACTTCTTAATTAGGCGTAGTAATTAATACTGAGCTAGTAGAAAGGAAATAAAAACTCAGACACTGAATAGATGATTAAGCTTTCGCTCTTATTCAGGTGGAAGAGCTTCATCAGAATAACCTATAGTCAACAATACTTACATTATATGTAACTAGAGTCACATGTAAACAAAAAAACAATGAACTACTTATAACTTATTAGTACAGTAACCAATAGTACAACCAGACAATATTTAAACTGTGCCAATCATCTAAACACAATAACCATGAACATACATATGAATGACAGGGGCATGAATATTAAATAAACACTCCCTTGTGTTAGCTAATCATTGAACAAATGTACAGTGTGCGCACTAAATATGCATGCAGGAGACATTTTTTGTACTTCTTTTAGTAAATTTTACTTCATAGTATTAGAACAAGTTAACTGTTTTTTTGGAGATTGGGAATTATATTTAGAACTAAGAGAACTTAAATGGCAATTACTGCTTAATTCTGAAACATACCCTGGTCTGAATTAAAGTGTTAATATTAAATGCGCTTTAAAATGGAAGATTTAATTCTATTTTGACAGTTGTTCTATTTTAACAGTTGCTTTCTTTCTACAAAATGTGTTTGCATCCATCCATGACCTTTGACACACTTGTTAGTCACCACTTGTACAATTATATGAATATTCATGTCTCAAATAAATGCTCGTTCCCTACGGTAATATGGTGTTTTAATTTTAGATAGTTGCATGTGGATTAAATGTTCTCTTTTGCATATGCATTGTTCCACACATTACTATTTGTGGTTTTGAATATTATATTTGTGTTTTTATTTCAGTTTGTTATTTTATGGGTGCTTTTACTGTTAGTAACCTTTTCAGTTTTTATATCTTCAGGCACATGTATATTTGTGTTTGTACCTGTTACATAAGCATTAGCAGGTAGTGTTATTGCTGCTTGTAGCATTACTAATTTAGACTAGGGAGGAGCTCAATTAATTTGTGTGTATATATACTGGAGTTATATCATTGTAAAGTCAACGTCTGATGAAGCAGGCTGTGGGTCTGTGAAAGCGCTTACGTTGTTCTGTCTTTTGTTTTTACCATTAAACGTGATTTGTTTTAACTAATTTACTTGGATTCCTGAGAGTTCGACTTGGCTTTGTTTGAAATATCAGAGGATTTTTCACAGTTACAACTGCCTCCGTTGGGACTTATTTTTATGTTTTTCTCCAGTTACTTGGGAGTTTGGGTGTTTTCTAATATATATATATATATATATATATATATATATATATATATATATATATGTATGTGTGTGTGTGTGTGTGTGTCTGTGTGTGTATATGTATATATGTGTGTATAAGTGATGTTAGGTCCATCTTGTACAGTCTTTCAATATATTTTTGCCACCTCTTCTTAATAGCTTATGCCTTATTAGCTCCCACTCATCGTTATTTCTTATCATGCCCGTTTTTACATGGAAGTTTCTCTGAGCATCACCAATTTTCTTGAGGACATTTCTTTTTTTTTATTATATAACCTTCTTCTAAGCTCTTTGCAGTGATCATTTTAAACATGGCTCCTAATCTCTTCTTGCTATTCTCTGGAAGTCTGCATTCAATTTAAATCATTTTCTCTATCCCCAGTACCTTTTGCTCTTCTTCTTTACTTGGCCACTTCTAAAGCCCATACATACAGCCAATCTGCCTTCTTAGTGTTTTTTCTGTATTGAATATTTCTGCTATCAATACCACTAAATTCTACTCGCTCTACCAGACCTAATCCTTTAAATTTGTTCTTCACCACCACTACTTATTCATATGGAATATTGTTGCACTTGTATCTACTGCTTTTTTTCCATTAATATGATTCTAAACTTTGTGAAGAGAAGTCAAGCAATATGAACCACTTCCAGCTGCAGGTCTTGTTTTGCTGTTTGTATACAGGTCTTCCATCTCTGACCGCAGAAGATATAGTCAGTCTGATTTTGATACTGACCACTTCGGTATATCTATTTATAAAGCCACCTCTTAAGTTACTGAAGGAGTACGTTTACTATAGCCAGTGAATTATCTTAGCAGAATTCTACTAGTCTGCACCCTGCTTGATTTATTACACTACAGCCTACCTGTCCAACTTAATTAAGTATCCTATTGTTCATTCCTGTCTTTTTGCTAATATTGTGGCAAATATTTCAGCATCTATATTTATAAGTAAAGCTAAACTAAAATTCCCTGGGCTCTTCCCACCCCATGGATTTTTGTTATGTAATACTAATGTCACATTTCTATCTAAATGCTTGATGAAACAGATCAATTAGCACCCTATAACTTTTTCTATATTCCTTACCACCGGTAAATGTTTTGCAGCTTCTTTCACCTTCCCCTTCTGAGATTTTCTCCTTCCATATGCTCTTGTGGTCCTCATGAATACTCTTTCCTTACAATCTTTCACTTACTTCTATATAATTTCTCTCTTAACTCCACAAAGACCTCAGCAATATTTTTCTTTGGTTTATTCTACACAATTTCCCATCCAGTAAGTCTTGTAATGTCTAGTATTTGTGATCCTTTAGAAAGCAAGCATACGTCTCTTTTCCTAAATTCAGTTCTACTCTATCCATTGATTTTGTGTTTATTTTATGCAACATTGCCACTGTCACCTTCCAGTCTACTGCTCTCTTCTGCAATCCTTTCAACATTTTTCTTATGTTCTGACCCTCTTCTCCTCATTCGTCTTCAACTTTTCACTTCTATCCCCAATTCACACCCTCCATTCTGCTGTCAGACCTTTCTACATTACCTTTTTCTACATCAGCCTTACAGCCACATCTGTATATTGGCATAATACAGTGTCCAGATTGACAAGTAAAATAAACACATACACTGTAGCTGCTTGCAATTTAAGGCTTTAATGAAGACTGACATCATCCCAGGTCATGTGATTTTCTCCTTCTTTATGGTAAGGATCTTAAATGCTTACTATACTAATCAATTACTTTAAACTTGACATCCCTTTTTAGTGAAAATGCTTTTCATATCCTATAGGTAATATAGTTTATACAGCTAATTACATAACACACTAGAATATAGTATATTGCCACTATCTAGACAACTTAATTGAAAGTATATAGAACAACAAACTTTACACATATTAATGGTGAACTTTGTACTGTCTTGGTATTTGAGAAGTTTCTTGATTAAACAGTCATATTTAGGGTATTTACATCACAGTGGCTGACTTAGTTACTTCCATTCAAACCAGCAGCAGTTGGTAAGAAGCCTTAAGGTAGCTTACAGGCCAAGAACTTGAAGGATCATTGAGAGTTTCAAGTCTACACATTTGCAGTAGAGAACCTAGTGAGTAGTTCATCAGAGTTACTTTCCTTTGCAAGTCCTGATGTGGCACTGGCATGCCTGGACATAATTGTATACCTGGCATTTTTTGCAGGTACCTTTGAACATCACCACCTTGTGCTATATATGACAGTGGAGAACATCCTAGCAGCACAGCCTGCAGTGGAACTTTATGACCAAAAGCAGGTTTACCAATTCAGTCCTGATTAATTCTGACTCTTTGCTTTTACTTTAGGAGAAAAAGATTCCACACACTTTTGTCACAGAAAAAAAATCTACTTCTGCAATCTTGCTTCCAACAGTTATTTGTTTACCTTCTGGAACCCCAAATGGAATTGGTGTATGTTAATTCTGAGTTAAGTCTTCAACCCACAAGTACCAGAGCTGGAAATAGTCCTACAGATTCTATGGAATTATTATACATTTAGAAGTGATACATAATTTGTCATTTCTAGGTATTAATTTTACTTTAAAACATTTCACACAGTTTGGACCATCCTTTCAGCATATCCACGGGATTGTGAATCTGTTGTACTTGATACAGTAAGAGTGAACTCCCACTGCTTTTTGAAATACTGAAACTCTTGACAGACAAATTGAGTGTCACTGCCAGAAGCAACTTGTTCCAAAATTCCATGTATTAAAAATCGGGACAGGGATCACTGAACAACTTGGTAGTATCTCTCAAACATACTATTTCAGAGTATTTTGAGTAATAGTCAACAAAAAGAAGAAAATGTAAACTTCTGTGCCTAAATACATTTTCTCCAAATTTCAACTGGAGCAATGATGGAATACCAAGTGATATGAACTATTTCTTCTGGTTGTGATTTTTAAACATGCCACAGATCTCAAAGTTTTGTACTTACTGCTCTGTCTACATAGTCATTGTAGGCCACTAGATTACATCACATGCCCTTTCTTTGCATTGCATTTTGTTAAGGTGTAATTCATGTATTTTTGCCAATATATTGTCAAATGGTTGAATAAGAAAGACAATTCTGTCACCTTTAAATATTAGTCTTTGACTGCAAAACAATTCATAACAAAACGGGAAATGTGGTTTAATAAGGAGATAAAGCTTTAAGTCTGGTTTAAAGCTTCAGCAAGTATTTTTTTTAACTGTTATTGGTAACAGGTATTGTTAACAGTAAAATTCCACAACACTTCCATATATTTATCTAGCAATGTAGGTATCCACAATATGCATACACTTTCATGATTTGTGTTGTACGTATAAGTCATATTTCTGTACGACAACAGCAGCCTTGCTGGAGCTTAATGCAAGGAACTTTGAAAATGCTTTGATGTCATTTTTGGTCTGATTTTACTGTAAGACTCCTGCCACAGACAGAATAATGGAAGTTCTACCAACCAAAGACAATAGCATTTCCTTCCCTGTTTGTCTGTAACATTAATGAGCATCTGCTAGTACTCAATGCATAAGCTATAAGTGTGCCTTCCTGTAAAAGAACTGCACCTGATCTTTTTTGAATAGTATTCATTTGCAAAGTTGAAGACAGTATAACATTGTAACATTTAAAAGCTTGTGCTACGGTCATTAGACATTTCACTTGGATCTCTCCTACTAATCTGACTAAAACCGTATTGTATCATGTTATAGTAGCTTTCTTGGTGGTGCTATGATTTTTGAGAAGTGAAGTATGAACCTGCCTACTGTACATTGCCTAATAATCACATTAGGAATGATTTGTCAATAGGTTTCCACATATACATAATAGCTTTAAGCTTGTCAGCATTTGGATGATCATTTTTCATCCATACATGCCTCGTGCATTTCAGAGAAGTAGCACATATCTGACATCTGACTGCGCCGAGTTTCAGACCTTAAGCTCTTAGTCTGTCCAATAATCACATACCATGTTCAAGTTCTGCAGCACCCCACACTACAGTGTTCTTAGTCATACTGAATACTCCATTTAGGCCTTGACTATAGTTGCTGCTGCTGCATTCTGAAACACCAACAAAGTACAGCTGTGTAAAACCTTAACAGTAGACGCCCCTTCCTTCACTGTTGCAATATTCCTTATAATTGGGATTCCTTACCTCGGGTAGCTCGACGTCCGGCCAGCATACAAAAGCCTGCTGTTGCTTTAAGGTATGCTGTACATAACACAGATTCACTATACAATCTCGAAATACCGAAATGTCGAATTTCAGTATTTCGAGACTGAATAGTCGAAAAACCACATACACAAAAACCCATAATCATGAATACTACAATCGTGACCATTCACACACATAAACCAGTACAAAATCACACACACACATATACACCTACCTAACTAAACAAACATAACACACACAAACACACTTAAGCCACACCCCCCACTTATATATTCTAACTCCGAGGTCGCACTAAACACACAAACACACAACAAACACCACCGCACACACTCACACACACTAAAATCCCTACCCATTATCCTCAAACACATAACACTTACCGAAAACCCCAGATAAAGTCACAAACCGCACCACACATCACGAACGCACCATGATAGTGGCGGATTCGATATTTGCGGATTCGGCACAGTGTAGTTTCGGTTAACTGCACTTTCCACTATTCGGTCTCGACGTACTGAATTTCGACATTTCAGTAAGTCGAGATTGTCTAGTGTATCCCATAACACATATGCTCCTCACATAGCATAGGGCATAAAAGTGATGCCCAGATGTACCATCCTCAGAACTGATAGCCCCAGTAGCAAAGCCAGTCCAAGGAAAAGCAAGAGGTAATCAGTATATCCAGGAGGGAAACGGACCACGGGGAGGAGGGAGTTTTGTGAATACTGCAACAGTGAAGGAAAGGACATCTACTGTTATGGCAAGATTTTGCACAACTGGACTATGTCCTTCCATTCACTGGTTGCAGCATTCATTATGATTGGGAGAGCACCAAACCTTAAGAAAAAACTTGGGAGGAAGGAGGAAGGACCAGCAGAGCTTTCTAGGAAGCTAAGAAGGATGGCCCTAGCAAAGCCAGCTCTAGCTCTGGAGATTCCATCTGACTTGTAGTGCTTGGTAAAAGTATGCACAAAAGTCCGATAGCTGCTTCAAGAATAAAGTTAGTATTCAACCCCTTGAAAAAATCACCAGAAGAAGGAAGTCTCTTACCATGAAAAGTATAACAAAAAGAAATAGCCTTTGAGATCCAAGAAGAAAATGTTTGCTTGAATACAGATAAACCTAGAGACCAAGGATGAGAAGAAACAAAACTGATCAGATTTTTCAATAGACAATCTTATCCAAATAAAATCTGTGTTGTATGTATACATCCTAAGTATGCAGACCCCTCTCACTGGCAGATTGTGGAGAGGGGAAAAAAGTAGGCAAATGAAAAGACTGATTAAGTGACAACTCATTAACCACCTTGGGCATGAAAGAAAGCTTAGTACGCAAGGACGCTCTGTCATTATGAAACATCAAAAAATGAGGAGAAGCCATAAGGGCTTGAAGCTCAGACACTCGTCTGGTAGAAGTAAGGGCCAACAAAAGAACAGTCTTCCAAGAGTAATGCTGCAAGGAAGCAGAAGCAGCATGCTCAAAAGGAGCCTGGGACAACTTCTCCAAAACAAAATTAAGATCCCACAGAGGAGGAACAGGCTTCCTGGGTGGCGTGATATGAAGGATATCTAAATCAGTAGGTTCCCCAAATGAGGAAATACTTGGATCCCATGAAGCCTGCAAAAAGCAATCACAGGAGTGAGACATTTGGTGAATACCCTTAGGGCAGTAGAAAGGCCAAAGGGCAAAGAAGAGAACTGAAAATGCCAGGAATCAATAGAGAAATGCAAAAACTTCCTGAAAAGGGATAGATTGGAATATGGAGATAAGCATCTTTGAGATCCAGAGATGCCATATAAACCTGAAGAAGCAAAAGAGGAAACAGAGTCTGAAGGGACAACATTCGACAAGTGGGCACCTTCAGAAAAGTGTTTAGATGAGAGAGGTATAAAATTGGTCTCCAAATACCCTCTTTTCTGGGAACTAGAAACATCTGGAGTAAAAAAACCCTCTCCCTTTGGGACACAGGCACCTTTTGAATAGTACCCTGAGTCAAAAGGTCTTGAAGTACCTCTGGGAAAAAAGGGAGCTGTTCCCAAGGAGGCTGAGGAATGCCCATAAAAGCAGGACAGGATTTTCACACCATGAAATACCCCTGGCAAATAATGGACAGAACCCAAGAATCCTGAGTAATCTGAAACCAAACAGGAAAAGAGAGAGAAAGGCAAAGAGAAAGAGGAACATAGCTGGGAAAAGATGGATAGTCACACTGCACCTGGTTTGCCAGGAAAAGAAGACTTCTGAGTCCCTGAAGTCTGAGTAGCCTTAGAAGGTGGAGCCCATTTGCCACTCTTTTTGTCCCTAGTAGGACAGTGAGATTGCCTGCAAACAAAGGCAGGATTACTGGGTTTCTCTGAAATTTAGGAAGAGGAGAGACAAACATATGTTTTGAGTTCCTGTAAAGCTTCCCCCTTATTCTGAAGTGACTTAAACAAACCAACAGCAGCTTCCCCAAACCAACGTTTATTATCAAGAGGGTATCCATCAACTTAGCCTTGATATCATCAGGCAATGGTTGAAGTCAAAGCCAAGAACACCTCCTCATCACTGAAACAAAAGCAGCAGCCCTAGAAGAGGCATCTGCTGTATCACAACTACACTTGATGGAATGACGAACCACCTGAGAGGAAGTCCTAAACAGGGAAAGAGTAGAAGTTTTACCCTGAGAGTCTGGGAAGTCAGAAATAATCTGACAAGCCTGAGGAAAAAAGAGCCAACATACACCTGGACATATGGGTCTGATAATGAATACCCTAAACGCCAATGCAGCTGAGGTTTAAAACTTCTTAACTAGTCTTTCCATGGTTCTGCTATCTTTATCTGAAGGCAGTAACTTTTGTGATGGAAGCAAATGAGAGATCTTGTCAGAGGTTGCATACACCAATGATGATCAGTAGCAGGACATTTGTACAAAAACTTTCAGCTCCCAGGCACCCTATAAAACCTACTAGGTTTCATGGGAGCAGGGGGCAGAGAATCAGCAGCTTTAGAGGCATTGGAAAATGCATACAACAAAACAGCCAAAAACAGGAAGAATGTAGAAGGTTTCAGAGAGTCCATCTGAGTAACTCATAGCACTTCTTATGAATTTAAGAGACCCAAGCACAATCCCATTTAAAAAAATTCCATCAACCTGAAGTGTCCCCAAAATAAATTTTTTTGAAGTGACTATCAGGACTGTTAAGATTCCTCTTCCTCTGACACATAATCCTAAGGAGTAAGAATTTGGGAAGAGTAAGCAAGGGGATTCATCATCAGAATCCAACTCCGCCTCAGAAGAATCCTGTTCCTTGTGCCTTTTAAGGGGAGTAGAGGACCAATGGGGGGCTGGAACAGAAACCCCCTGAGGAGGTTTTAATGCCATCAAAACATTAAACAAACCTGTGGATCCATAGGAGCTTGTGAGTCATGTTTAGTTTTTTTTTGTTTTTTTTCTTTAATGGGATGTCTACCCTGTAAAACGTAGAAGGCTCTGACCCAGGACGGCATTCAATAACAGTAGTTGTACTTCCTAACTAAAATCTGAGGAACATCCCTAGGACCCTTACAAATAATCAACTGTGGTTCCCTTAAATGTCCAAAATGGACATCCGTAAAGCTTCATTGGACATGCTGAAAGCCGCATCCCTGCTGGCCTACAACCTGGTCATGGCAGATGAATTCGACAACAAAGCCGGGTGAACCTCTGGGTTCTCACTGACCTCGGTAGAAATGTCCATCCGAGGCTGGACAGCAGAAGATTCTGGTCTTGGTTTCTTAACCTTCTTATTCCCTAATGGCTGATCCTTGGGGCAGGAAGTTCCTTCCATGGTATCCTTAGTGGGAAGCTTAAGTCGCCGATACTCCAGCTACAAAGCAAGGGAAGAAAGCCTACTTCTCAGAGTCTTCAGTATGAAAGCCTGACAGATAGAGTAGGTTGTATGGTCGTGACAGAAGCCTAGGCAAAATAAACACTGTTTGTGGCGGCCTTTATGGGGAACCTGTCTCCCGCACTGGCATTTACCCTTCCAGGATGACATTAACCCCCAGAAGCAACCAAAAGTCAAGAAAAAATTAAACTTCAACAGGGCACTTATCTGCAATGGCTTGGACCAGCAAACAGGTGTTCAGACTGATGATCAAGAGATGCATTCAGACTGGCTGCAAAGACCTAAGTGCTCAGATCAACATTCAAGAGATGTGTTTGGACTGACAGCAAAGAAGTTCTGAGTATGGTACGTCCAAATGACACATTTATGCCCTACATTATGAGAAGCACACATGTGATGTACAGCATACCTTAAAGAACAGTAGGCTTTTGTATACTGACTGGACGTCAGGCTACTCCAGACAGGGAATCCCAATCGTATGGAATACTGCAACCAGGAAAGGACATCTGATGAGATCTCAAAAATTAACCTTAAAAATCTAAAAAATTACCAGAATTATAATGAAAATATAGAGACTGGAACTCACTTCGGCCAACCCATTCAGTCAAAATCTTTAGCTTACATCAATAACTAAGAATCATGCATTAAACATAACTGTTACTACCACTTCAATAGTTTAAAGTGGGTAATGTTCCCTTCTGATTCACCTTTTAACATCTTGTACACCAATATGTACTTTGTCTTGCTTCACAACTCTTATCATACTGTTGAGCTGTTTTGTTGCTTCTACCTGACTATAACTTCTGCTGGCTCCATACAATTCAGCACTTGATCAACCCTAACTTTAAATGCAACAGGTATGTATCACTGGAACTGCATCAGGCAAAGTCTTTATGTAACACCCCACCTGCAGACCTCCAATTCACTTTAGCATACTTATTTAGAATATCATCTGTACCCCCACAAAACACACTTAGTACTCTGACTTGTGCTTCTGTATTTGTGAAGAAGAGCTAATCACAAACACATTTTTATTATATTTGCTTGCCAGTAAAATCAGGATTGTGTACAACTTTCACTAAAATAAGCACTTTAGACTTAGTACTGCACTGTCCCGTTACTGTTGTGGCTTCAAAATTACTCAAGTACTTATGCTGACTGTTTATGTGACTGGTCAACAGACCCCATAACACATTCTCAGAGGGCAGTCTCATAACCTGTATGCATGTATTCAATATCAACTGAATGTATAACCTGAATGGTCAATGTATGTTTTCACATTTTACAACAATAATAGACTCACTTTGCATGTGAATTGCATAAAATGACTTCACCATATCAAGTACTTCACAAGTATATTTACCCAGAATTTCTGGTTGCTATGATTAAACTTGCAGTGTCACTACCTGGAATAATTTTTTGTTTGCGGTGGTCTTTATGGGGAATCTGTCTCCTGCACTGGAATTTACCCTTCCTGGATGACATTAACCCCATACTAGACTCAAGGACTTGAGTTTATGAATATGCTAGTCATGCACATGTAAACACATACAGTTTGCTGTTTAAATCCAGCGTTTGAAAGTAGATTTTGCCACTATGTTGTGTACTGCACAAATGCCTAATTTAAATTCAGCTGTTTTGCCTTTAATTCACTGATTTTCTGACTAAAAGTCAGCTTCCTCCCATTTATTACTTGACCTAAATGCACACAGTCATTCTAATAATCACTGTATGCATTGAGACTACTTTTAATATGCACTGTATTCACTGAATGTACTTCAGGACCACAATTACATATTTCTGCTTTAGACTTTTTTTTATCTCTAAAGCATTAAAATGTTGCTGCAGCATTTGCCTCCATTTCTTACAGACTCTAAGAAAATGTTTTTGTTTGTAGGTAATTACTACGCTAGTTGCCCTTGTGGGCCATTTAAACCCTAGCCAATTTCCCTTTTTGTGGTTACAATAACTTTACCTTTTGTGCTTTACAGTGCTCCTTTTCATGCCTGTAGCTGCAGTGCTTGCACTAGGTGTAGTTACTGCCTGCTCATTTTGTGCTAGCTTGATTTTAGTTTTAGTATTTAAATCAATTTAGTTTTCATTTTCACTTCATTCTCAGACCATATTTTGCATATGGTTGCACATGTAACAGTTCACTCAGCTCTACATATTTCAATGACTTTCTCCAGTGTTAAATCTGCTCTTTTAAATAAGTAGTATTTCCCTTAACTGATTATGTCTGAGTCCACATACAAGTCTACGTCTTATAAGTGAATCAGTGAGATCAGTAAATTCACATTTTTTTACTCTTTTAAGGTCAGTCATAAAATATTTAATTTCTACTGAATCCATTAACTTTGCAGTGAAAAACAGATGGTAGATTAGCTCCGGTGGCATACAGGAATAAAGCCCTGGGTACAGGCCAGGTGACAACAGTCTGATAAGTAAATCAGACATTGAAAGAAGGTAGCATAGGAGAATGGTTACACCCATCCTGGGGGTGCCTGCTGGGGTAATGCTAGCCTTTTGCTGCCATGTACCCTTGAAGGAGGGGCAGTAATGCAAAGTGCAGCTGGGGTAGAGTGTTTAGCTCAATAAGCCACCAATAAGTGTCAGCTTTCATCAGAAGTGCACAGAAGCATGTGCTTGTACAGGGAAATCACTGTGAGCCTCCAAAGTGACAAGGATCACTCATTCCTCGGCCAAAGGTGGTGTTAGAATAAATATAACTGCACTCACAGCCAGGATGCCAGCAAAGGGCATAAACAACCCTCATAACTGCTTAAATGAAAGCCCCCTCTGGATAGCCTTTGCCCCTTTAGTTCTGCAACCCCCATCACAAGGGAAGGAATAAGCTCAAATTCATTAGGGAGAGGCTTGATGATTGGCAGGCATGGGGATAAACAGAACCTGAAAAAAAAAAAGAAAGAAAAAGAAAAAAATTGCGTAGTCGTCTTTGGCTCACAGTATACATGGAATCGTGACTTTGTCTCATACCTCTCTTCCTCTCTAAAAGTAAAAGATAAATACCTTCATTGCTTCATAATTTGCAACGAAAAGGAACTTGGCACATTTTCCCAGGTTTGTCTCCAAGTCTACTTACAGTGAGATAAACTCGAAATGTTGAATATGAAAGTTATGTAGTCACCATAACTATGCATCTGTGCTGTCCATTTTCAATCTTCCTCAATGACTGGGTCTTGGATCCAACTCAGCCACATTTACAAGACTTCCGGATACAACTTTCAAGCTCGTCCCTCTACCCATAATGCCCCAGTCAACCTACTACACCTCAGATCAAGTTTGCTGCCTTATAAGCCCTAGGAGTAATTAATCCTAATCATAGACAAAGTAAAGAATAGCAGTAGCAGAACTGGGGTTCAACCCTGCAACAAAAGTTCCACAATAACCACAAGGACACTCCAGAAGATGACAAAAATGGAGAAGGAGGGTGGGGAATTAAGGAAGAATGAAAATGGACCACAAAGATGCATAATTATGGTGAGCACATAACTTTAATATCTGATGCTGTCCTTTTCATTTGCTCCTCAACAATTGGGACAGAGGCCCCAGCTAAGTGGACCTTGGGTGGCCCTCATGGAAGGATTTTCCACTGTACTGCAGTACCAAAGGCAGCTCTACTCCTGGACATCAATTTTAGTTTGTAGTGATCAATAAAGGCATGATGATTACACCAAGTACCTGCTGCACAAATGTTGTCAATAGAAGCTGTTGACCAAAAGGTGGAAGGTAGCCATTTATTCATTTTTATTTATTTATTTATTTAAATTTGTTGACCGGGCGTGTCCGACTGGACGTAGGTCCATTTTCAGCGGAGGCCCGGGGTGAAAAGCTCCACAGTAAAATAAACAGACAGTAGTTACACTGGATTACATAGCGATTAACAATTTAATATAGCAATTACTTACAACATATTTACAGATGAAGAACATAGTACATCAGCAGACAACTAGAATCCTTATCTGTGAAGTACATAACCGACATTAACAAATGTTACAATGAGAAGTTCCTGCTGTATAATAAGTACTAGGCTTATGAGCATCTGAGCTTGCTATAATCAAGGTAGTTAGTGGAGTGGAAAGAAAGGTAGTGGTTGCATGGGGCGGATGATATTAGAGTGGGAGTTGCAAGGGCATAGCCAGCATGTTTTTAGGTGTGCTTTTAGTAAAGTTTTGAAGTGGGTGCATGATGGTACAGAGGTAATTGTGGGTAGGAGTGAGTTCCATAATTTGGCTATGGCGCAAGAGAATAGTGCTTCACCAGCAGAGTTATTGGCTTTAGTGATCTGCAAGTGATTTTTGTTGCTGGATCTTAGTGGTCTGGTGGTGCGATAGGGTTGGAGTAGATTCTGGAGGGATGAGACATTTAGTGGATGGTTTACTAGTTTGTGGGCGAGTGAGAGTTGAACCGGGTGGTGTCTTTAGGAAACCTGGGTACAGACCGACCTTGCTGACTGCAAACAAATGAAATCCAATCAGTAAGCCATTTGTCCTAAGTAATTTTAGAAACTGGTGAGCCCAATTTGTTTGGGGAGAAGGACACAAAGAATTGTTCTGACTTCCTGAAATCTTTTGTTGTGTGGAGATAAAAACATAGTTGCCCGAGTACATCCAAAAGATGGAGCATGTATTCTCCCTTGTTAGCATAGCTGGGAAAGAAAACAGGCAAATTGATGGCTTTATTAATATTCATTTTGGAGGCTGCTGTAGGCAAAAAAGATGGATTGGTCCATAAAGTATCCCTGTCTTTGTGAACAATAACATAAGGAGATTTGGAAGAGAGCCTGGAATTCAAAAACTTGTTTTGCAAATGTAATGGCCACCAGAAAAAACTGCTGTCCATGATAAAAATTTTAAATCAGACTTAGCTGATGGTTCAAAGTGTTAATGAGTTAACCCTTGCAGCACAACTGTAAAATCCCGCGGGGCGAGATGGGTCCTTCACTGGGGGCCTGAGTAAGAAAGTACCTTTTAGAAAAGCCTTGCACAACTTTGAAGAAGCTAATGAGAAAGCATTTTCTCCGGAGTTAAAATTAAATATGGCTGCCAGCTGCACTTTGATAGTAGAAAAACTAGCTCATTTTTGAAAATTAGATACTAAAATTGTAGGACCACAGAGACAGGAGCAGTGAAAGGGTCATATTCTCTCTGTAGAACCCAAATAGAGAATCTTTTCCTTTTACTTTTGTAAATATTCCTTGTAGAGGCCTTGTAGGAAGACAGAAATATCTGTTGGACTGAGGAGGCAAGGCTGGGCTGTCTAGCTACCAGTGGAAGTGGAGAAACCATGCAGTCAACTTGAGAGCTGGAATGTCTGGACGATCCATCCCAGAGGGGCTGAGAAATAGATCTGGGCTGGGGTCCAGTGTCCATGATAGATAGCAAAGGTGAGACCAAAGGAAGGGGAAACACACCTGACAAGGCCAAAAGGAGGTAATGAGGATAACCATGTTCTTCAACTGAAGTGCTTTTTGTAAGAATTTGAGTATTAGAGGTATTGGGGGATAAGTATAAAGAAGACCAAAAGGCCAAGCATGGATACATCATCTCTCGACTACTCACCCAGAAGGGGGATTAGGGCAAAGAACCTGATGCACTTGTTGTGGTGAGATGTAAAGAGGTTGCAGCAATGTTGTCCCCAATGATGGAAAATCCTCTCTGTCACTGATTGGTTGAGAGACCACTAGTGAGGCATCAGAAAAAACCTAATGAGTTTATCCGCTAGAACGTTGGACTTAACTGGCATATACTTTGCCATAAGAAAGCAGCTGGAGATCGATCACTGCCTCTCAACAAAGGGAGTAAGATCAGGTTCCCCGTTTGTTGACATACCAAACCACAGACATGTTATCGGTTTGTATCCCAATTGTCCCAAGAGGAAGAATGTCCTGGAAGGCCTGCAATGCTAGCAGGACCACTCTCTTCTCTAGGACACTGATATACAAATTTGTCTCTTCTGGAGACCACATGCCTTGGACCGCCCATCCCAAGAAATGCCCCACCGCATGCCCATGGTTACCGTGAGGGTGAAAGTACAACAGGGTGGCCTTAGAAAACTTTATCCGACTGTATCCACCAATATATATGATCTTTGCATATTCGAATGAATTTGATCGGAAAGGACAAGGGCTGACAAAGAACTGACTACTGAACAGCTAGGGTCCATTGAAGAATGCGCATATAAAACTGTGCCATAGCAACTAAGGTTATGGCAGATGCCATTGACCCTAGGGCCTGAAGAATAAGCCTGGCTGGGGGAAAGGGTTGGGCAATAATTTGCTCCACCAGGCACCTGATGATCCTTACTTGATGGGGTGGAAGAGAGGCTATCTGACTAACTGTATTCAACTGAGCACCTATGAACTCTAGGCACTGAACAGGTAGAAGATGAGCTTTGCAGATGTTGACTGAGATGCCTAGAAATGGACATAACTGGAACAAGTTGTCCCCAGATTTCTATAGGAGATGCTTGGCTTGGACAATGAGGAGCTAGTCATTCAGGTATGGAAACACTCAGAATCCCAACAGTCACAAGTGAGCTGCTATCACTGTCATACATTTGGTAAACACCCAAGGGGGCTGTGGTGAAACCAAAGGGCAGGGCTCTGAAATAATAGTGACTGGCCCCTAGCCAAAAGTGCAGAAATCTTTTGGAGTATCATCTGCTCATCTTGATGTGATACTAAGCATCCCGAAGACTGATGGAGCACATCCAATTGTCCTTGTGTATAAACAGCAGAATGGTCAGAACTATGGCCATTCGGAATTTGGACTTCTTCACAAACTGATTTAGTTTGCTTAGATCCAGAATTGATCTCAGGTCCCCTATTTTCTTTGGTACTAAAAAGGGTCTTCAGCAAGTTCCAAATCCTTTCTGGTCTGGTGGGACCTCCTGGATGACTCTTTTGTCTAGCAGATTTTGAATTTCTTGAGCTGCTGCCTCCCTCTAACTGAGTGGAACATTGGGAAACCTTTTTCTTTTGGTTGGGGGGGGGGACTAGGAAATGGTATGAAATAACCTCTGGATATGATGTTTGGCATCCAAGAATCTTTTGTTACTGATGCCCAGGCATCTGGGTGCAGAAACAAGCCCTCTTCCCAACTGCCTCCAGAGGTGGGCAGTCGGCCAACCTTTCAAGAGTGCTGGTAGGGTTTATCCTAAAAGGAATCTTAGAAACCCTGGTTTTGCTGGGCTCCTCAGCCATAAGGATGGCATCTTCCATTTGAATCCCCCCCTCTGCCTCTGAAATTGCGATCCCTGCGTGAATCCTTAAAAGGACCTCGAGACTTATGGAACCACATTTTCTTGCCTCCTCTTTGATTCCTAGAAAAGGATCACTGAGGGGTAGAAAAACATATCCCTAAGGCAGACAGGGCCTTTCCATCCTGTTCACTCCAGAAAAGTATTTCCTTTACAGTAGGGCCAAGCAAAGATGTTCCATAAAAAAGAGCATTGATGAAAGAAGACTTGAAAGGCTTTGCAAAGTCACATAAACGCATCTAGGCATGCCTCCTAATGACTATGACTGAACCTGTTGCCCATGAGGTACCCTCCACAACATGGGAAATTAGCCTAATGGATGCATTAGAGATGGGTAAGCATGGCCAGTTGTGATGAAGACCTTTTGTAGTACTCCACAGACAAGGACTCAGAAGGATTTGGAAAGTTTCTTAGTCAAATCCCACTGTAATCTTGTGAAATATGGCAAATAATTCAGAGACCATAATGCAATGGTCACTGAGGCAAATTGTTCTTCCTAAATCTGTCTAATGCCTTGGACTCTCTGTTAGGGGGATGGACAGTGGAGCTCTGCATTGCCAGATCCTTCTCTGTGGCTGGCGCCACAACCATACAATCAACAGGAACTCCCTTGCTCCACGGTGGCACACCTTGTAACAGACTAGATCTATGAGCTCATCTGCCAGAGAATCACCCATGACATAGATGGGCCGAACCCAAAAGCTTCCAGAAAGACAGACTCCTCTTGGGAGGAGGTATTAGAGGACCATCAACCCTTTTGCCTAAGAATCTTTAAGATGTCTTTGAAGGAGACATCATCTGGTGTAGATCTGGGGGACACCCTTCATTGAAGCCAGTATCTTTGGTGAGAGACTCCTGAGGGAAGTCTATGTGTCTCTTCTTACATGCTCGCTTTCAGGGAACCTCCTCAGTGGGATGATCTGGAGAGGTATCTGAAGAGATGGAAAATCCTCAAGGGGGACAGTCTGGACGCTTGATGGGGCCAGCTGTCCCTGTGAAACAGGCATGAGAGGATCAGAGCTCAAACCCGAAGGAAGCAGGGCTGTAGGTTCCAAAGAGGGTACAGTACTCAAATCTCTTGGATGAGAAAAGACCCCCCCCCCAAATTACATCAAAGGCAGAAAGACCAGGAGACACTGTAGCTGTTTACACCAGAGCCAAAGCTGCCCATACTACTGTGCCTCAATGGGGGGAATCAGACCCAAGCTGTCCCACACCAAAGCTCCAAGGGGCAGGGAAGACTCCAACAACCATGAAGTGGAACCTAACCCCCAAGACCCAGCGCTGAAGCTTCAGCTCCAAGACTTATCCTCGTCCAAAGGAATTGTCACGCCCAGGTGTCTCCGACCTGAGAGCTCTTAAACAGTCTGCCAGATCAGCGAAGGAAAAATCATTGCTAGAGAAGTAGAAGTGAGGCTCACCAGATCCAATGGGATATAGAGCTAAGAAATCCTCCATCTGAATCTGAGCTCTGAAGAATTTCCTCATCATCCTATCCACTTCAGCTTCTGAAAGGCTCCTGGAGGACCTGATGGAGGATGTGATAGACTAGGGCCGAGATTCTCTCCTTGGGGTCCCTTGGAGAAGTGGAGAATGGAACCAAGGAGAAACAGGTTGTACAGCGAACCCTGGGGATGGGTTCTTGGAGTCTTCATATGAATAGCTGTCAGATCTGAAGACATGGGATTCAAACACTTCCATATTAGATCCGACCTCTTTGGATCTGATTTCTTTTTAATCTTTTGAGGAGGCTCCAAGGATGTAATAGTCTTTGGGGAGTGGGTTGGAGACTACTTACATGAATCTTTTGCTTCTGAAGAGGTTTTGGATGATTTTGTGGGGGTTTGAGCTCCTGATGCAGAAGAGGAAGGAGGCAGCAGTCCCTTTAAAACTTATTTCTATGGTCACTAAGGGCCCTGGAATTAAAGGATGCATAGATGGAGCAGTGTGTGTTCAGATGAGAAGTAGACACACTCCCTGTAGCATCAGAGTTTGGGATCTTATGCCCACAGGAAGTGCATTTTTTGAGACCCTATTACACTGATCTTATCTAAAGGGAAAAAAGTACCAACAGCCACCTTGAGGTAGTAGATAAGGAGAAGAAACTACTGCACAGTATGAAACTCAAAAAAATCAATAAAATAAGTGGGCAGGTGGGTGAAAAAGGAGGTAGAAAGATAGGAAGTTTTAGACATAGAAAAATGTTTACTTACAGTAAGGAAAAGCACCCAAGGGTGTGAGAAGGATCCATGTCTGTAGAGATATGGTAGCAAATGAGATCTGAGGTACAGCAGATTGCTGGGGCTTTATGGGTAGAGGAAGCAGCTCAAGAATTGGTTCTGAGAGTCTTATAAACATAGCCAAGTTAGATCTGAGGTTGGATCCGAGACCCAGTTGTTGAGGAACGAATGAAAAAGGCAACATCAGATCTATAATTTCCAGTTTTCAAGTGCATATCCCTGCAAATTTAGGGATGCTGGTTTTAGAATCGGTGTCAACTCAAGTCAAAAATTAAAGAAAAGAAACAAAACAATGGTGGTTCAGTGGAATATACAAATATGTGTATGTATGTATGTGTGTGTATATATATTATAGGAGAGCTACAGAATTCTGAAAGCCCAAAATCCTGAAGACCAAAATCCTGAAAGTTCAAAATACTGAAAACTCAAAATCCTGAAAACACACAAGATACCAACACTTACTGTATTCCAACACAAGTACATACAGAAACAGATAAAACAAACTATATTACTGTTCTCCAAGTATAAGTAGGGGGGCAAGCCCCCCAGCACCCCCCATGTGGGGGGCGAGCCCCCCACACTCCCTGCTACTTAAATAAATCAACTCCAAGGTTGCACTTAGTGTAGTGAAGTGCACTCTCAGAGTTGATATATTTAAGTAGCAGGGGATGTGGGAAGTGCAGCCCCCCACATGGGGGGGGTGCAGGGGGGCTTGCTCCCCTGCATATAGTTGAAGGGTAATATGTTTCTGTATGTACTTGTGCTGGAATATAGGGAGCGTTGGTAACCTGTGTGTTTTCAGGATTTTGAGTTTTCAGTATTTTGAACTTTCAGGATTTTGGTCTCAGGATTTTTGTCTTCAGAATTTGGGGCTTTCAGGATTCTGTAGCACTCATATGCGTGTGTGTGTGTGTGTGTGTGTGTGTGTGTGTGTGTGTGTGTGTGTGTGTAGAAAGAGTGAGATTTGTAGATTTCCTGTTCAAAATAAACATATTTTTGGGAAAATATTTTGAAAATGCACAAAGTGAGATTAATGTTAGAGTAAGGCAGTGTACAGTTTGCTTAGTATTACTACTGGATAGATATTCCAATGGTGTAATTTGTACAAGACCCAAATGAAAAGCATTTGTTAGCATGAAGATGCAACAAGCATAGTAAGTCAGAACAAAATACAAATACAGTCTCACATTTGTGTATTGCCATAAAAAATATATTACCAAGGAAATTAAGCAAAAGAGACGTACACTATAGCTGCTTGCAGTTCAAGGCTCTTTTGAAAACTTACATCATACCCCTGGTCAAATAAGTCACTTACTTTAACAATAAGGCATTTCAAATAAGGCATTTCTTTAATTTTTTTTTCCTTTTATGCTAAGTCTCTTAAAGGAATACTAAGCAAAATATGCTCTCTGTGTGGCAAGAGACATCTCCCTGAATTATCCACCACTAATTCCTCTACCATCTTTGATAGCCAGTACTTTTGCTTCTTCATCCTCCAATGTCCAATATTTAGTTGCTATTTTCTAACCTCCTACATCCTGGTAACCCGCTTCACATGCAAGTGATCAGACCAGCAACTAATTCCAAACCATTTAGTATTTTCTTCTATATTCTTGTTCACGATAAATCTATCTTACCTATTGGTTTCTGTACTTTTATCTTTAGAAAATGTATTCTGTTGCCTGTATTCCCAAGCCACTCTCCACAAATCACTGAAATCACTCATCTTCATACCTGCTGCTAATGCTGCTGGACTCCTGCTATGCAACTCCCCTATCCATATATTCCATCAATTTTTTGAACAAGACTACACTGAATCTCCAGAATACTACCTTTATTACCCCTTGCCCAACTAACTTCCATAGCCTACCAAATGTTTCCTCAAATACACAAAGTCTTCTTGATTTGTGCCACATATAAACCTAAATCATCAAATCCACACAGCCTGCCAACACACATCTTCTATCTCCACTTTATCTAGCATCCATTTTTTTTAAATAAGAACTGACCTCCTTCTACTTACCTTTTTTGTAATCTCCCTATTCATTTCACAACTGCTGTCCATGCTTCCCCAACATGTTTCTCTTAACGTTAGTTTCCAGCACCATGATCGCTTCATACATTTTTCCTCGCAGTCAATTCTTTAATGTTCCTCTTTTGATTGAGTTAACCCCTTCTCACATTTCATGTTATAAAACCCATCCATGTTCTTTTTCACTCCAGGTGTCACCTCCCTATGATAGCCCATTGTCCACTAAAAGATAGATGTAGGACCCTTGGTGCTGACTGAATTATCATGGCTCCCATCTCTCTAGGCTAGCACTTTTCTGATCTGTGGACTCTATATAGCAAGCTCAGTTCCTTCAATAACCCAATTCAAAAATAGCCTTAAGCAGTACTTTAAAACACGTTGGTTACGTCCTTGCTCTAATCCTGACTAACTTCTATCCCATAGCCACATGCTAAAAGAAGACTCCTTATGTCACTCAGAGTGAGTCTTACTGTTAGTCTATGCACTGTGTATGCAATAACCAGTGATATTAAATGTCTTCCTATCTTTTCAATGTATTGTAATGCTGAAATGAATTTGGAAACAGTACTTATGTATAAATGAAGAATGCCACGGTGGTACAGCGGTAGCGTTGTTACCTCACAGCAAGAGGTTCTCCCGTTCGATTCTCGGCATGGCTTGGGAGTGCCTTCTTTGTGGAGTCTGCATGTCCTCCCCACTGTTGGGTAGCGTTCGAAAGACATGCGTGCGTAAATAGGCGTGCCTTCCTTGAAGGTTGGGCATTGAGCTGGCATCTCGGCGTTTCGTAAAAATCTGCCAATCATTAGCAGACCGGAGTGCCGCTGTGGCGACCGGGAAAAAGCCGAAAGACAAACAAACTTATGTATAAATGAAATAACTTTCTGTATGTATGTTGGAGCTTTTCTCCCCAGGCCTCCACTAACAATGGACATGTATTCAGTCGGATTATCCCGGTCAACAAATGTAAAATAAATAAAATAAAAATAAAAAATAAATAAAATCTCTCTATTGCTCTATAATTTCCAGCCTCTCTCTCTACTCTCCTTTCACCTTCCTCCTTATATTACTAGCCACTCCCATCAACGTTCTTATGTGTGCCCCTATTTTTTTTCTTTTTAACTAGGTTACTGAAAGATGGGTTCAGCCTACCTCCTATTCTAATCAAGCCAGTCCATTAACTTTAAAAACACGATTCTCCACCAGATTAGGATCAGTCCATCCACACTGTAATAATAATCCAGTCGAAATTCTTGTAAAAGTTTATTGTAGAGGTAAAATCCAAAGAAACAGATTTGGTAAGCGCTTTCATCCACAACAACACAGGACTTTATCAAACCATAGTGCTTCACCAGTTAAAACAATTTAAATAGTGCAATCAGTTAATTAAATACAATTTACACTTGTTAATTGCAACTCATTAAAGTCTTTTTATCATGAATTAAAATTTATAAATATAGTCTCAGCTTAATAAAAATACAATAGTAATACAATAATTAAGTCCCAAGTAATGACTTTAAAATGTGTGGTTTAAAAAGACCAAAACATATTTATTATAAATCATATGCTCTATCTTTTAAAATGGGAACTATAGAAAGGTGTTTATTAATACCTGGGGGTCTATTAGCTCCCTGATTTAGTTGCCACTTAAGTTCACTTTTGTGTATTTTGTTACCCCAATCACCTCCTCTCGGGTCCTTCTTAATAATTTCAAGAATACCAAACTTAAACCTAGCTTCACCAGTGCATGTCAAAGTGTGCTTAAATAAGGCGATATTGATGTTTTTATTAGCTACAGCATACTGATGTTCATATATACGTTTGTGGAGAGTCCTCTTCGTTTTTCCCACATAAAATGCACTACAACTCTGACATGTGCTCAAGTAAATTAAACCACTGCTATTACAGTTACCACTGACCAAGTGTACTTTAACATGAAATTCCCCTATTGTAACAAATGGTTCTTCCAAAATGCAATTGCAATAATTGCATGCTCCACATTTCTTGGTCCCTTGGTATTTAGTGGTTGTGTGTAGTGGATGTTCAAAATAATATTTCATACTTGGTACCACTTTTGAAACAAAACAAAAGTAGGAAGTTTACCCAGAATGTCAAACACCTCACTATTACCTTCAAGTATTCTGCAATTTTTGTTAACAATGTTCCTCACCTTTCTTTCCAGAGGACCAAAATAAGTTACCATAGAGTTGGAAAAATTGCAACAATTGTTTTATTCTGAAAAGGAGGTTGGGGGGGGGGGGTCAACTCAATACCTAATAAGGGTTTAAATTTGCCACCCCAAGGCAGTCTCGTGAACCCACCTCTTGTGGTAACCTCTATCAATAGACATCTGTGTGAGGTCAGCAAGTTCACTTTTTACATTTTCAAGAGTAGAGCACATTCTTGCTCCTCTAATCATTTGGCCTCTAACTATATTTTTCTTAGTATAAAAGGGGTGTTTACTATTGAATGCCAAAAAGCTATTAGAGTAGGTTGGTTTACGAAATACCTTAGAAGTAAAGGTACCTATCATTTGGTCTCTTGAAATGGTAACATCCAGGTAAATCTGTAGTTTCCTTAGAATAACAATATGTGAACTTAAAATAAGAACACATTTGATTAAGGTGTTCAAACAAGTTATTAACTATTTTTTCATCACCTTTCCAAAGGACAAAAACATTGTCCAAGTAACGGAGGTAAAGATTCCATTCATTGTTAAAATCTGTATTGAAAATGAACTTCTTTTCCCAGGTGACCATCACTAGGTTAGCATATATGGGTGCACTACTAGAACCCATGGACACCCCCTTCAACTGTCTAAAGTATTCTCCTTCGAATGTAATATAGTTGCTGTGTAGTATTAATTCCATCACTTCCATCACAAAATTGATGAGCCCCCCTTCCAGGGTTGAATGATCAAGTAGGGCTTCCAGAAAAAATTCCAAACCAACTTGGTGGGGGATGGAATTGAACAAATCTACTACATCAACTGTGGAAAACCCTGTTGTACTGACAAAAAATTCTTGTTTATTCCTAATAAGGAAGTCCCAAGAATCAATGAGGAGGCGCAAAATAGGATGTAGTGTGTTTTTCACCAGATGGTCTACAAATACCCCCAAATAATAACTAGAGCTATTATGTGCCACTACAATTAGTCTGTAGGGTGGATTCTCTATATTTTTGTGAAATTTGGGGATAACAAACAATGTGGGAATGTATGGGTGTTGGACCTGAGAGGAGGAGATTGGGGTAACAAAATACACACAAAATACACAAAAGTGAACTTAAGTGGCAACTAAATCTGGGAGCTAATAGACCCCCAGGTATTAATGAACACATTTCTATAGTTCCCATTTAAAATTTTTAAACCACACATTTTAAAGTCATTACTTGGGACTTAATTATTGTATTACTATTGTATTTTTATTAAGCTGAGACTATATTTACAAACTGTAATTCATGATAAAAAAAATTAATGAGTCGCAATTAACAAATGTAAATTGTATTTAATTAATTGATTGCACTATTTAAATTGTTTTAACTGGTGAAATACTATGGTGTGATAAAGTCCTGTGCTGTTGTGGACGAAAGCACTTATCCAGTCTGTTTCTTTAGATTTCACCTCTACAATAAACCTTTACAAGAATTTTGAATGGATTATTACTACATTGTGGATGGACTGATCCTAATCTGGTGGAGAATTGTGTTTTTCTGGTTTTTGGTACTTCACCAGCACAACTAGAGTTTGTTTTTTCAGTCCATTAACTTTACTTACTGTTATCTTGCATCTTTTTTTGCACTGCCATCCTGTCAAAAATAAGTGGGTTAACACACCAGCAATTCTAATTATCCAGAGCTTTATAGATTAGCACAATAAGTACGTTTACACACCCTCATACAGATACAAGCATTTATTTTGCTATCCTTCATTGCCATTCACCTCTCCCCATTTATGACCAAATATTCCCAGTTTGCCTAAACTAAATCAGCTAATAACTAACATGCAGTGATGACTAGTCACTAATTAACACTTATTGCTATACTGTGTTTATACAGTTAACATTTGAGCATATACCTTTCTACGACCAAATGTGGTACATTAAATTAATATAAAAATGCCCATATATATTGTCCAGTTGTCCAACCACCTGACTTTTTCTTTGATAACATTTATGTACTGCAGCTTCTCAATATATGTTACTTTTTTTTTTTTTTTAATTTAATCAGTTTTTTCCATTTTCCTTCATACTTCCCACCTTATCCCAACCATACAGTCACATCTCAAACATTTTACAATATTTTACTACATTCCATATCATAATTTTTACATTTCCAACTGAGTTATTATGCTTACCTCACACATCACCTATAAATCACTAAACATCATCTTTACTCAATCCTTTCAGTGTGTTTCTTTGATCACCTGCAGGATGCTGTCCATTCACACTGTTTTTTTCCCTTGATTAATTTCATTATATTCCTTCAAGTGAAGCTCTCCATCCATATGTGCACCAATACACTATCTTTAAGTCCCATCACTCAGCTGCATCTAAACCTTCAAGCAGAAACACACATGAAGAAATAAGCATTGGGATAGTTCCTTCTCAGCTGCTTTGATACCTCCTCTCCATTATTACTTTTCCACTTCTACCCTAGCATACCTATCTCCACTGGAACAAAAAAACTCTCATCCACTTCTTCCATATAGTCCTCCTTTGCTTGATCTCCATCACCATCTCATGTTTTCCTTTGTACTTTGATTAGATTCTTCTCCATTACTACCAAAGCACCACCAAAACCATTTGTCAAGTTTCTCACTTCCACCAAATGATCTCTCCAACTTGATGCCACTGCACCCTGACAACACATTTTCCACCTGAAACTTAACAACTCATTATTCTGTCTGCCCCCTTCTTTCCTGTCACTCCCACCTTCATTCTGACAATGTTTCACAACTTTGCTGCATTTTCCTTCCAAGGGCTACATCCATAACTCTCTGTGGAGAGCCCCTCTTTGGTCTTCCTCTTTTGCATGTTGGATGTTTGTTTGTTGGTAAAAAAAGAGTTATGTACTTTCCATAACTTGGCATCTGTGTTATCTTATATCACTATTCATCACTCTTGGCTCTTAGATCTGACATCTGATCTGACCTGGTAACTTTTTGGACAGCTTCTAGGCTCGAGCTCCTCCCACTCCCATGATGCCTTGCTGCCCTCTTACCCCTCAGATTGAGTTTGCCCTAAGCTAGAAAGCAGCTAAGGAAGGCCATGACCACCAGATAGGACATCTCCATATCCTCTAGATCCTATAGGATGGAGGACGGAGGGAGGGATAGTGATGAATTGTGACACAGGTTAACACAGATGACAAGTTATGGTAAGTACATAACTCTTTATCTGATGTTACCCATGTCACTATTCCTCACTCTTGGATCAGAGTCCCCAGCTACCCTAGATCCTGGAGAGCCTCATGGAAGGACATGCCAGAGAACTGTGGAGCTGAAGGAAGCCCTGTTCCTGGAGACAATGTCAAGCTTGTAGTGACTGACAAAAGTATGAGGAGACGAGGTGGCTGTCGCACAAATGTAATTTATGGAATGAAGGTCAAGATAGGTAGCTGATGTAGCCATTGACCGAGTGGAATGAGTCCTGATTGGCCCTGATAAGGATAAACCTTTGCATGAGTAAGCAAAGGAAATACACATCAAAATCCAATAGGAAATAGCTACTTTGGACACTGCCTGACCCTTCCTGTTAAGAGAAAACACCACAAGAAGCTGGTCAGACCTGCGGAAACTCATTGTTCTATCTAAGTAGAAACACATTTGTCTATCCACATCTAGCATATGCAAAATATATCCCTTTATTAGCAAAATTTGGGAAGAGGACTGACAATTGGATTGACTGGTTCAGATTTGCTTCTCTGGCAACCTTAGGCATGAACGAAGCATTAGTTCGAAGGGCCACTATTTCTTTATGAAAAACCATGAAAAGCAGTTTGATAGAAAGAGCCTGCAACTCCAAAACTCATTTAGCTGAAGTTATGGCTAGCCGTCTTCCAAGACAGGAATTTGACATCACATGAGGCAGCAGGCTCGAATGGACTCTGTCAGAGATTGCAGCAAAAAAGATAGATCCCAAGGAGGGAAAGGATCCTTGGCAGGGGGTCGGAGAAGGAGCTTTACACAAGTGAAAGGAGAAGGCAGGTTCCTTGCAAACATGGAAGTTGGAAATAGCTGTCAAATGCACTTTGATAGTCAAAAAGCTAGCTCCAATCTGAAACGGTAAAGACAAAAAGAGCAAGATATCTAAAATGGAAGCCAAAGCTGGATTGAGATTGCACTGCTTAGCCCAAATAGAAAATCTTTTCCACTTACTGGCGTAGATCTTTCTAGTGGAAGCTTTCTGAGAAGGCAGAAGGTAGCGTGGGCCGATTCAGGATTACTGGAAGTGGACAAACCATGCCGTCAGACAAAGCATCTGTAGGTTGGGAATTGGGAGCTGAGATGGATGGGAAATTAGATCTGGAATGGGATCTAGTACCCAAGGAGGGAGGTACCAAACCATGCTTTCAGACAAAGCATCTGTAGGTTGGGAATTGGGAGCTGAGATGGATGGAAAATTAGATCTGCAACGTGATCTAGTACCCAAGGAGGGGGGTACTTCGAATGAGACCAAAGAAGGGAAAGCCACACCTGCCAAGGCCAAAAGGGGGCAATGAGGAGGAAGATGGCCTTGAGGTGATGAGCGTTCTGTAGTGTGAATGAGAGGTAAGGGAGGATAGGCATAAAGGAGAACTGGGGGCCAATCATGGACCAGAGCAAATCCCAGAGGACTTCCCGTTTTGGGGAATCAGGGTGAAATACTCGCTACATTTGTGGTTGAGAGGGGAAGCAAACAGATCGCAGCTTGGCTGACCCCAGCGAAGGAAGATCTCTTTTGCCATCGATGGATTCAATGACCAGTTGTGAGGACTCAGAATTGTCTTGCTGAGTCTGTCCAACAGCACAATGGACTCTCTGGGAATATGCACTGCAATGAGAAACCACCCACAGGACATCACCCATTCCCAGACCCTCATGGCCTTGCGACAAAGTAGATACAAATGTGTGCCTCCTTGCTTGTTGATGTACCACACAACAGCCATGTTGTCCATGTGAATTGCGATGGTACCCGGAGGGAGGCAGTCCTGGAAGACTTGTAAAGTAAGGAGAACTGCCCTTATCTCCAGGATGCTAATATGCAGTTTGGTCTCTGCTTCGGATCACATGCCTTGGACCATCTTTCCCTGAAAATGCCCCCCCCCCCACATCACAACAGGGAAGCTTCCGTGGTCACTATGGCACTGTGGGAGAGAGAATGGCCTGTCTGCTAGGAGGTTGGGAGACTGGATCCACCAAAGGAGATGATGCCTGCACACTGATGTGAGGCAGATTGGAGTTGTCATAGGATGAATCAGGGAAGACCACTGAACCACTAGTGTCCACTGGAGAACCCTCATGTAGAACCTGGCTAATGGCACTAGCCCTGAGAAATAGGTGGGAGAGGGGAAGAGACAGATCGAGGAGACACTGAATGTGAGATCTAATGTGGTGTACCTAGCAGAGCAGCAGCATTGCAATCTCCTACACAATGTCCAACTGAATCCAGATGAACTCCAGCTTTTGGGATGGAATCAGGTTGAATTTGGGGAGATTCACTGTAATGCCTAACTGGTCGAATAGCTGGAGTAGGCACTGAGAGGCACTAGCTAGGTGATGCTTCGTGGCAGCTGTGAGGAGCCAATCGTCGAGGTACGGAAGCACCTGGAATTCCTGTAGTTTCAGGTGAGCTGTGACCGCTGTCATACAGTTGGTGAACACCCAGAAGGGCTGTGGTGAGACCAAAGGCCAGGGTCCTAAACTGGTAATGATTGGCCCCTACTCAAATGCAGAGATGTCTCCTGGAGCTCCTGTCTATTTTTATATGATAGTATGTGTCCTGCAGATCTGCAGAGCACATCCAATTGCCCTTGTGCAACAGACACACAATGGACTAGACAGTGACCATCCAGAACTTGGACTTCTTGACACAGAGATTGAGCTTGCTGAGATCCAGAATGGGATGCAGGTCCCCCGTCTTCTTTGGTACCAAAAAGAAGCAAGAGTAAGTTCTGGATTCTCGTTGCCCTGGGGGGAAGTCTTGGATGGCTCTCTTTCAAAGAAGCTTGAGCATTTCTTCCTGAGCTAGCTCCCTCTGATGGGGTGGTGCATCGGGGAGGTATCTCCTGACCAGAGAAGGAGACTGAGAAAAGGGAACAGAATAAACCCTGGAAATAATGTTTAGCACCCAACATTCTTTTGTAGTACTTGCCCAGGCCAAACGGTGCAAAGACAAATGACCCCTGACTGTCTCCAGTGCAGGACAGTCGGGCAGTGCTTCAGGAGCATTGTTGGGGCTTCTCAGAAAAGGGTTCCCTGGAGCCCTGATTTTGCAGACCCCCTCTGCCCCAGCAGCAGCATCTACCATTAAACCCTCTCCCCTAACCTCTGGAGGAGAGTTCATCCTGAGCGCCCTGGAAGGCAGACTGCAAATTGCGAAACCACATTTTCCTGGCCCATTGCTGCATCTTGGAAAAGGAGAGTTGAGGGATGAAAAACCTGATTCTCACAGCCAACAAGGTCTTGCCTTCCTGCTCACTGTGGGTCAAGGTCTCTTTGACTGAAGGGCCAAACAGGGTAGAACCATCAGAAAGGACTCTGTAAAATCTGCAAAGGTGCAGCCAAGCAGAACACTAGTGATATCTGTGCTGGCCACTCAAGAGGCCCCTTCTGTAGCATTGGTAATCAGCCTTATCGATGAATTAGCCAGGGAAGACAGTGTGGATAATTTGGGGGTCAACTTACTTAGTTCTCCAGCAGGCAGTATCTCAGAAAGGGACATGGTAATCTCCTTAACCAGGTCCCTTTGTAGTCGGGTAAAATGTGCCAGGTAGTTAAGCACCCGAAGACCCAATGTAGCTGAGGCGAAGACCCGCTTTCCAATCAGGTCTATCGCCCTGGACTCATGATTGGGGGAATGGACAGACGTGCTCTGTTCCACTGTTCTTTCTTATAGGTTCATAGGTTGGTACTAGGCTATCAGCCCTAGGGCCTATACAAGCCTAGCCATAACAATTCCCTGACTATTCCTTCCCGCAGTATTTACTTCCCTGGACCCCTGTCTAGCAGGGTGACTGACATGATTCCCCAGGGTGAATTTCCTATCTCCCATCCAATTGTCAAGGTTCCTTTTGAAGAGGACCAAAGAGGCGCTCTGCTTGATATGTATGGGCAGTCTATTCCAGAGTCTGGGGAGTCTCAGGCAATAAGGTCTTGGTGGCGACAGCTACCATGATTGCATTGATTGGCATGCTTTTTGATCAAAACTGCTTATTAGAAGGGGGACTGAGGAATCTGTCCATGCATTTGGGAGTGGGCTCCACAGTAGCTGGCTCTATGTCCTGTTGGCGATGAGGTCTACAAGTTCATCTGCGGGGGGGCCAGGAGATAGATGGTCCCATCCCGAAAGCCTTCAGAAAGACACACTCCTCAGAGGATGGGGTGATGAAAGACCAACTGTCTTTAAGCTTAAGGATTTCCAACATGTCTCCAAAGGAGACATCCTCAGGCAGAGATCTGAGGGACCTATCCCCTTCATCGGGGTCCGTATCCTCAATAAGTGACTCAGCAAGGCAGTCCAAGTGTCTCCGCTTACATGATCTCTTCCTAGGAACCTCCTCCAGGGGTGGCATGTGGAAGGATTCAGAAGAGAAGGGCACTCCGAGTGGGGTAGCTCCCACCTGAAGGCTAGTTAAAGAGGGCTGATCTAGGACAGGATGCATGGGGTCCCTTCAGAGAGGCTGGGATGATCCCTAGAAGGACAGGGAGGAAACTCTCTGGGAGGAAAAGGTCCGCTCTATGACCTGGAAAGCCAAAGGACTGGATGATGCTCCTTCTGCACTCCTGGCGGGAAGGCCACCCTGGGGAGAAGGACCAGAGCAGGCCAGAACCACCAGGCCTATGGACAGTACTGGCCCAGAGCTGTCAAGGGCCGAAGCAACAAGAGAAAGGGACCAGTCAGAGAAAATAGGTCCAGAACCCCCACCCAAGGACTCTGGGGAGACAGCTTGGGTCCAGGACTCCCCCTGCCCGGTGGAGGCCAAGCAGGAGTCATGGACTTAGACTGGGCAGGGACAGAAAGGTTGCCAGGGATTCCCGTATCTCTCCCCGTGCAATCCAGGGCCAGAAAGTCTGAAACTAACCTATTTGGATGAGGAGAAGTCAATGAGAGGGTAGGAGATGCCCCCCCTAACCAGATGGGCAGGGGACATAAGAAGCCCCAACTCAATTTGAGCCTTGAGAAAGGATCCCATTATCCTGTCCAAATCGGAAGGGAGTAAACTCTGGAGGACCTAGAGTAGTAGGAGGGCCTAGCCAAGGATGGGTGTTGAGATCACGAGGACTGCCCCTCTAAAGAACGATTTCTGTGCTTGGTGATGGAAGGGGATTGCACCAAGCCAGAACCTGTGGGGGAATGCTCACTGACAATCGTGGGATCTGACACTGATCCTGGATTTGACTTTCTCGGATCTGAAGACAAGGTAAGATTAGAACACTTGGATCCCACATGCCTCAAATCTGAGAAAGCCAGATCAGTAGCTAGTCAGGATCTGACCAGATTCGAAGGCCTCGAACCGGAAACCTTGGATCTGGGAGTCTCATGTTTTAGAGGAAGAGGATCCTCAAGGTGGAGGGGCCTTCCTTTTGAGCTCAGGGGATCCATACTTGACAGGAGAGTGAGCCAAGAGACCCCCAGCACTTGACCAAAGCCCTAGGGGTGAATGCGGCACAAATGTTGCACTCAACCTCCAGGTGGTCAGCACCCAAACAATAAAGACACTCCTCGTGCAAATCGGAGACAGGCATCTTCCGACCACATGAAGAGCACCTTTTAAAACTAGCTGGCTTGTCAGACATGATAAAAAGACCTACAGCCAAGGGGCTTTGAAGAAAAACAGAACCAGTAAAGAACAAGCACAAATTAGCATGGGGAATAACCAACCGATCAACTCACACCATTAGTGAATAACTAGAACAACTACTAAACAAACAACAACTACTAACAGTAAAATAACTAGAAGATAACTGCCACTATAAAAAGGGTGCCAAAATACACAAAGAGAACTCACTAAAGTACAAACGGGAGGGGAAGGAAAACTAACTCTAGCTAACACCACACTACTCACTACCAAAAAACTATTACTATTACAGAAAAGAAACTGAAAAAGTTTTGAGAAAATAGCTACTTATCCCACACAGGAACTCGAGCCAAGAATTCTGCGTCTGTAGATGAGCGCGGCTACTGAGATCTGAGGGGTTAGGGGGCAGCAAGAGATCATGGGAGTGGGAGGAGCTCAAGCCCAGAAAATGTCTAAACAGTTGTTGGTTCAATCTGATGTCGGATCCAAGACCCAAGAGTAAGGAATTGTGACATGGATAACATCAGATCTGTTGCTAGCTGTCTGACATCAACTTGTGCAGATAACTATTAAACTCCTCATCCTCTTCAGACCACCACCATACTTTGAGGCCAGCACCAGTGCATCATTATCCACCAACATTACCACCTCATTCGTTGTCTGGTCCTCTCATCTCTTTCTTCTTCATAGAAAGACCAATTGCTCCGGATAGCTCAGTCTTAACTGTCCTAACTGCTAAGTCATTTCTGTATCATCTCTTAAACAAATGGAACAACTTAGTTCACCAGTATTACTCTAAGGCCCCACAAAGTTAAACCCTTTATCTCATAGAGCATCACAAACAGCAACATTTTACTTATAAAGTGCAATTTCACTTGTGCTTAGGAACACCTTCCCGGTGGGTTTTCCTTCACTACCCCAAGTTCTGACTTTAAATTCTAAGTTTCATGACTATTATGCTTATATTATCCCTTCTGCTTCTATTTTGTAACTGGTCAACCTTCATTACCAACTACTTCATTTGTTATTTCAGCAGCATCATTTCCTCGCTTTACTCCTGCGTCTTACAAACAGCTCATTTTACCCAATCCAACTTTACTACCCCATGAATGGTGTTAGTTACATTTTGATTCATGATTTCTGTTGTGATTCCACTTAACATTTATAAGACTGTTGTTTAATTTATCCTTTGCAATTTTGCTTTCAACTGACTTTATTGTAATAGTGGTACCTTTAGTCATCCTGTACTGCTTTATTACTTTCCTGGCTTGCTAAATACTACAGTGATCCTCTGCAATACTGTGACAGGGCTGTGGAGCTTCAGGTAACAACATTCATCTTGTTCCGGGCTTACAGGCACATCCCAAACTTTCTCATGTTTTTTTTAATTTTTACATCACTGGATATGAATCTCAGATGGCTCCTACTTTAATTCTGAAACCCACACATGCAAGCCCCAGAGTTACAAAAATGCAGTGAAACTACAGGAGGACAGCAAAAGTAGACAATTACTGTACTGCTTTACATTTTTTTTTATTGTAATGAACAAGACACCTGAAACCTCCAAGTCCCCGTTTTCACACATTCAGACTTGCTCTGTTCCAGGATTTAAACTTACAAGTCTCAGAATTTAAAACTGTTACCATTTCAGACATTCTTTTGTTGTTCCATTTCCCCTCCAGCAGTACACGTCTCCTGTTTTTTTAACATGTGCATTCATATGCACTTCTACTACTGCATTTAAACTAACATACTTCTGAAAATTCTTAAAACATTTCCATCTTCCTTTTGATCTCATTTTCCCTGTCCTGCAAACAGACCCCAGAGCAAATTTCTGTATCATTTGTAAAGAGGTACAGTTTTCCTTCTGTACACTCTGCCATGTTGTTTAAGAAGACATTAAAAGAGCTAGATGCCACTAGTATTTTTTTCTTCATAGTTCCTCCATTTTTCACTAGCCTATTCATCTATACATCTGGAATTTTATCCAAACGCTCATCCTGGAATCAACTCTTACACAGTCTAATTTACTTGCAGAATTTTGGTACCACATCAAAAGCTTTGCTAAAGTTTACAAAGAAGAACTCCATATAGCCCTGTCTTAATTTACAACACTATTATTAACTTATAAAGGAAGTCTCCAGACTTTTCAAAAGTGACCATCCCACTGTGAACCTATTCTGCCTTGGTCTTGTCCCACACCAACTTCATGATACCCAACAGTTTTCAGTTCAAAAACGATTATTCGTTTTGTCCTACCATTGATGTCTACATCACAGGCTATAACTTCCTGTTTTTGTTTACCTTCTGCTTTTGTGAAAGGGAATCACTAACACCCTCCTCTAATGATATGACACCTCACAACATTCCCAGGATTTCTTAAAACTGAAAGTAATTAGTCCATCTCTTTTCCCCAGGTCCCACTGAAACAAATGCAAAGTATTTTAATCCAAGAAACAACTTGCTTCCTGACAGGTTTTTCTCCTATGTCCTCTATTAAAATCACACCTCATACCATCTAAAAAAATCACATAAACTGCATGAGTTAAAAAAAAAAAAAAAAGCAAAATAGACAATGAGCTATACACTAGTGTTATCATCAAACATCTGTCTAACAACAATGTATTCCACAGATGTCTTATTGCATAAAAATCAAAGGCCACAGAAATGTACTTCAGGTTTGTTGGCACAAACACATAATGGCTACAGTAAAGTATTCCAATTGGCTTCACACAAATGCACATTACTTTTCATACACAGACATCCCTATATCCAACATTTATCGCCACTTTGACAGTAATGTATCTGTGATACAAAATGATAGCTGCAGTAATGTATTCAATTTTATTTCACATAAACAGTAGCCACAATGCCACATGTACTTCACACAAATACACATCAGTTCTGAAAAAGGTAGAATAATGACTCTTTAACTTGAGCAAACACCAACAAGGTCAGACATTTTCATCAACAGAAAGCCCCTGTACCCAGCAATTATAGCCACTCATATAAAACTCAGATATTTATCACAGTAATTCATTTAACCTTGTTTCACAAAAGTCACAGTAAGGTACTATAACTTGCTTCACACAGATATACAGCAGTCCTCAAATATAAAGACTACACACATAAATACAAACATACATATGTACAGTCACTCTGATATTCCCACTGTACCACAAACACACACACACACACACACACACACACACACACACACACACACACACACACACACACTTACACACACACTTACTTGTAGCATTTCTCTGTCTTTGTCTACTGTCTCCTGTGGATGTCCTTGTTGCAGCTTTTGTGCTGACATCTTTCATGGCACCGATCAGGAAGCTATCCTTTAATGAACTAAATGGACCTAGTTGGGAGCACTTAAATTCACACTCCTGCTGTAGCTGCATGGATGTATTTAAACACCATATTTGGAAGAAGAGGTATGCTTTTGCAGTATTAAATTAGAGAAAAAAAGCAAACAAGAATGCCACCAATTAAATGAGGTGCATCTTTTTTCCCCTTTTTTAATAACCAGAAGGCAACAATTTATTATCTTAATGAGATTTGAGGTAGAGATTAATTTAAAACATTAGTTTATCAAGCTTGGATATATCTACCTGGGGATGCAACAGGGTCACAGGAACATCATGGCAAGCCATTTAAACACATTTCTCAATTTTTGTCAATTTAACTTTACTTTTTAATGCACTTATGCAGCACATGATAAGCTACAGGTGCAGATTACTTTGTGATGTATAGATACTGTATTTAATAAACTCACAAGACTCAACAATGTTTTGAAAAACATACTATTGTTGGGAGTCAAAGGAACTCTCCTGTTCAGATGGGTAGGTTCCAACAGTCTACCCTGCAACTCATATTTCATACTGAGTATGCTTGTTTAAGCAAACGGTTAATGGCTGCACCTCTGAACTTGTGTGGAATACATTTACTAAATTCTAGAGGTTTGCCTTGATGCACCCCTAATTCTAATGTAACCAGAGATTCTGTAGATTTAGTTTAGTCCAAATAATAAAATGTTTATAAAACATTTTATGAAAAAAATGGCCCAAATAAATCTAGAATGACAAGGTACAAAATGCATCAATAACTCATCATAGGCCAGAATGCATATAAAATCTGTTGAAGAAAGATGAATCAGTCAAGCTGGTTCCTAATACCCATATACAATTTTGGAGATGTTAGTCTGGAAATGTAGTGTTCTAAGAACACACAATTTGATAATGCAATCTGCTGTACCCTTTCTAACCATCTTATAAAGGCAGTAAAAGCAAGCTTTTCTCAATAGCTTTTTGTTCTTTTTGATATCATTATGGGGAAACAGTTTACGTGACTATGAAGATACACTTGCTGTCAAAAGTTCTGCTTCTAGCTAAAAAATACTTGAATGTGGAAACTAACCAACACTTCCACAACTTATGACTTACTCCTCTTTAAGGAAATTACAGATGTATGAGATAGTCATAAAAGCAGTAGAATGAGTCATCACTGTCTTCACCATTTTAAATGTGTCTGGAAACTTTTCTAGAAGTTAAGTCTGCCTTATATTTTTACAGTGCTTCACAAGAACAGACAGACATTAGCTGGTAATTCATCTTTTATTCCTAAAATTATGACTGATCAGCAATGAGACAAAAAATACAGCTTTCTCCATTTTATCCTCAAAAGTTCATTTCTATAAAAATATTTGTTACATGGTATGGACCATATGAGGCAGCATACTGCTCTGCTGCTGCTGTTCAGTTTAATCAGAATCTTCATGAACACAAGGACTTTAACCCACCAGAGCTGTCCGTCAAGAATTACTTCTTTAAGTTCTTGCCAGCTCATATTCATCACTTCAATAATATTTTACATCTAGCTACTTAGCATCTGCCACCCCCTTCTTCCTTTGCCTTTGAGTTTTCTCAGTGTCACTGTCTTGTCAAGTAAATCCTGCTTTCACATTTTGTGGCCAAATTATTTAGGTTTTACTATTAGGAAACACCATGGTTCAAAAGTGTCAGCTTTCTGGTGCTCAGTCTTACTGAGCCAACTCTAACAGCAATATGTCACTACTGGGAAAACCTATGTGATGACTTTGGTCATTAAAATCTTACCTAGAATTCCCACAGCATTCCTTCCAATAAACATGTGCCTTAATTTCATGGCAGCAAGCACCATCCAAAGATATCTTTGAGTCCAGGAAAGTAAAACATGTCACTGTCTCCATTTATTTCCCATCAATCTGCAAATAACTCATAGGGCTAGATGACAGAATTTAATTTTATTTTTATGTTGAGCAACAAGCCAACTTTTGTACTTTCTACTTTCATTTTCATTAACAGGCTCTTCAGCTCTTCCTCACTTTCTGCCATTATCATCTCCATAACCGAGTTTTTTTTATGCATTTCTCCCAGCAATTTTGATTCCAGCAACAGATTAATCTAATCCAACATTTTGCATAATATATTCAGCAAATAAACTGAATAACTAGGGTGACAATATATAGCCTTATCTTACTCCTTTCTCAGTCTTAAACTAGCCAGTAATTCCTTATTCGGCTCTAACTCTGTATACAGATTCCTCAGGGGACAAATAAGGAAACCTTGTATCCCTATTTCTCTACAACCTTGCCATAATTTGTTACTGTACACACAGCTAAAGGTTTTAGAATATCAATAAAGCAGAAGTAAAGATTTTTCTTTGGGGATCTTAAAACTATTGCTGTCAAGCTCTGTTTTTTTTTTTCTTTTTTGGTTATTACTGAGCTAATTTCTAGGGATATAGTTTCATAGGTTAGTAGTAGGCTAGCTGCCATTGTGGGCCATTTTAAGCCTAGCTAATTACCCCATGCAAGAATCAAACCCTGCACCTTGTGTTTGTAAGGTAAACACTTATGCCAGCCTCCCTTAAGGTTTTCACTTAAAATCTGTAGTCATTTCCATCCATAATGTCTGTTTTATGCCATTCTGACTAATAGTAGCTAGCTCAACTTCAACACAGCGATTCTACTTTCTAACACTTGGGAAAAACAATATGAGACAAAAGTGGCATCCAGAGCAAAAAAAAAAACACAAACATGTTTAAAACTGTGAGGGCAACAGTGACATATCCGGTTTAAAAGTCTTAAAAAACCCATACCATAACTAAAACCTCAATCGACTAAAAAAATACTTTTCTGGATACTAGTCAAGTGACCTCTTTTCCCTGATAATCCTACAAGAAATTGCTGCCTCTTTAATTGCGGAAGCATCCATTATGCTATGGGTTCCCAGACATTCTCAACAAACGGCTCCTCCCCAGCATAAAATAAGAATGGTGTGTTAATACCACACAAAAGTTTCAAAGAAACCACAGTACAAGCAGAAAATAATCGATTTCAACAATTGGCTAAGTTTCTGGTGTCATTCTAAGGGGATCCAAACCCCCGGGCTTCCGGATACCGGCCAGGGCTCTTGCCACTCCTATAGTGCCTTTTTTAGGTGGTGTTCCAAAGACCAAATTACCACCGTAACAGCTACAAACAAATGCAATTTGAGGGTCATGCTGCTCAATGCTAGAAGTCTAAATCTCAAAATGCACTCACTTGAAGTACTCCTTATATGGGAGAACATCGACATTTGTGCTGTAACAGACACCTGGTTCAAGGTAGCAGAAAGTACCCCTACACTACCAGGCTACAACTCATTCCACACCTTTCGGCCCCAGAACTTGGACCAAAACTCCAAAGGCAGTGGTGTTTCCATATTCATAAGTGATGCGCACACCTCCAGACTAGTAGCCCATCATAATGCATCTGAGATACTTCAGGTGCAGCTAACATTGGATAAGACAGCGACTCCAGTCGTAGCCTGCTATAGGTCCCCAACCATGTCCCAAGATTCACACTGCACAATCCTAAGCACCCTGGAGAATATTAGGGTCCAACCTAACACTCTCATACTGGGCAACTTCAACTACCCCTCCATTAACTGGGAAAACTACTCATGTACCAATACACTTACCCAACGCTTTCTGGAATTCATTAATTCCAATGCCCTGGACCAGCTAATTCCTACCCCAACTAGAGGTAGCAACATCCCTGACCTGATCATTACTAACATGGGTAACCATTGCTCAACACCAATAGTCAACTCCTCCCTGGTTAGATCTGATCACAAGCTAATCACCATGGAAATCAACAACCCTCCCACCCCCACAACAAAGGTAACTACCATGAAAAACTTTGTCAAAGCTAACTTTGGGCTCCTAAAAACAGAGGTGGCTAACTTCATGGCACCCATGCAAATGGAAAATAGTTGCATGACCACTGAATCATACTCCAATGCACTGTACAAACACGTACACAAATGCATGGATCTCGCCATACCCAATAGAACTAAAATATTCTCCTCAAAAAAGAGGAAGCCAATCTGGTAGTCCCCTGCCATAAACAAACTCTACAACAGAAGGAGGAAACTGATGCGGAATAAGGTGAAGTCCCAAGACTGGAAAAACTCCCTTATCAGCCTCAACAAAAGTTTGAGATCCCTCATCAAATCCTCTAAAGCTAGCTATGAAAACAAAATTGCAGCAGATAGTAAAGACAACCACAAGGCCTTCTGCAGTTATGTAAAGAATCTCCATGGCAATACCCAGATTTGCTCTGAGCTACTGCACAATGGTACCTCCTATACCGAGCCAACAGATATTGCAAATATACTTTTGAGACAGATTCAGTGCTAACTTTACCCCTCCCCCCCAAAGGACCAATCACAACATCATTAGATTGCCAGGCACCCTGTATTACTGTTGCACAGGTTAAAACAGCACTGTCCAAGGCCAAGAATACAGCTTACATGGGACCTGACAGTATCCCTGGCTGTGTTCTACATGAACTACATAGTGAACTGGCACCTTACCTGTGTGCCCTGTTCAATCACAGCCTCACTTCAGGCTTTGTCCCTACTGAATGGTGCACTCTTACAGCCATCCCTCTCCACAAAGGAGGAGCAACTACAGGCCCCTGGATCTATCGCCCCATTAGCCTGATGAGTCTGATATGCAAAGCTATGGAATGCATCATCATGGGCCTAATAAACAAGGCTATAGGGAATCTCCAAACTCTGGATCCTACACAGTTTGATTTTGTGAAGGGTAGATCATGCCTGCTGAACTTGGTTGACTTCTTTGAGTCAGTCACCAGAGCTGTGGATGTAGGTAAGGTGTTTCATACAGTCTACCTTGACCTGGCCAAGGCCTTTGATACCATTCCCCACTCAGGAATCACAGACAAACTTACTAAGCTAGGCATCAACCTCTATATCACTAGGTGGGTTGCAAACTGGCTCACAGATAGAACCCACAATGTGAAAGTAGCTGACTCCAAGTCAGAATGCCTACCAGTCATGAGTGGAGTCCCACAGGGTTCGGTCCTGGGTCCTCTCCTATTTGGTATCTACTTCTCTGAAGTCTAGGCAAGTTGGGAGCTATTATTAACTTCCCAAGTGATGTTGACATTCTACAGAAAGGCCTCAATGAGACCAACGACTGGTGTCAGAACCATGGCCTTAAGCTCAGTGCCAAAAAAATGTGTCTTCATCCCCTTTGGGAAAAACCCGGTTTCCTTGAATTACCACATTGATGGTAGTCCACTGAACACAGAAGGCATTATAAGAGATCTGGGAACACAGGTAGACAGCAACCTCTCTTTTGACCACCGTGTTGCCACTGTGGTTAGTAAGTCCTGCTATGTGGCACATCTCATTACTAAGGGTTTTGCATCCAGGAAGAAAGAGGTCATTGTCTTACTCTACTCTTCCCCCATTAGGCCAATCATCAAGTGCAATGCCCCATTTGGCATGTAACGCACTAGACACCTGCAAGAACTGGAGTGGCCACAAATGTACCTCACAAAGAGGATCCTAGGCCTTAAACACTTGTCCTATATGGACAAACTCAAAAAACTCCAACTATTCTCTGTCTCATATCACCTACTTAGAAGCAATCTCTGCTTGACTTACAAAGCCATGTCTGACCCAGCTCTGTTAGAAATGCTACAACTAAAGTAATCCCAATCCCTCCACACCACACACTCCAGAGACCTCAACCTCATTACCACAATCAACAAAACAAGCTGGAGGGACAGGTTCATAACCCAGAGACTGCCCACGCTATGGAATAGACTTCCCATACATGTCAAGCAGAGCACCTCCCTGGCCCTCTTCAAGGGAAATTTTGATGAGTGGATAGGAAATAGAAAATTCACCCCAGGGATCACTTCAGTGGCTCTACTCGACAGAGGCATTTAGAGCTAAGGTTGGGTGGCACAATGCCAGGGTAATCCTATGGGCTAGACTTGTAAAGGCTCCAGGACCATTAGCCTAGTACACACATATAAACCTATGAACAATGTTTAACTGTACAAAAAAATAAATCAGGTAGAAACAGTATAATAAATACTGACTGTAGGTACACCTTCTCCTTATTCCAAAGTTGCACTCCTCCCTTCTCAACATAAGTGAGAAAATTATTTCAGTAATGCTAATTTAAAGACTGTTGCTTCTGTGACAGCTGTTTTATTCCAACGGGTTCTCTACCACACCTTCTTTTGCTGCAATGCTTTATAGAGAGATTCTCCTGTTTTAACAGTTTGTTTTCATACAATTATCTGCACTAGCTTCTTTATGGCACATTTATGTAATTGGATTACTGTAGTAGTTTAAATGCTTTCTTTAGTACTTTCTTATCAAATTTCTCATCAATAATTTCTTCTCTGAGAAACACTCTTACACAGACACACACACATACAAACATGCAATATTTTGGGATGGCTAAAAGGTAACTCATCAACACTTAGCTTCTGGAATTGTACCTGCATAGACCCAGGATAACCATCTCCCAAAGCAAATTCTGTACCTTAGTCCATACTTACTCTCCACTATCATAACTTCACTCTCCCTGCTATAACCCTTCCTTCCAGGACCATAAGTCCTATCTGAATACAAACCCCCCCCCCACTACATCATCCTTCTAGTTCAAGCTCTCCCCATAAAGTACTACTCACTGGCTTTTCCTACTGTATCACTCACAGGCTGCTACATGGTATACACCCTGATGAGCATCAGTTTTTCCCAAAATCTACACTAGCACAATACCAATTACTTATGCTTGTAAATATATCTATTGGTAATACCCACCTATTTTGCAATGTAAGCCTCTTGTAAAACATCTATATCCTTTTCAAATGTTCTCTCTAAATTTCTGTATTTCTTGTTATCATATTACTTCATTTCAACTGTCCTAGTAATGCAATGTATTGATAATAGCTATACCACTGTTTCTGTTTTTTGTATGTTCCTGTATTTATTATACACTGTTTATTAAGTCCACTGTTTGTATCTTTGTGGAGCTTTTCTCCCAGGCCTCTGCTGAAAATGGGCTTTTTGCCCAATTGGACTCTCCCGGTAAACAAATGTAAAATAAATAAATAAACACCAAAGCCATCCCTTCCCAAATTTATAGTGTGCTGCCAATAGTTAGACAAAGGAAACTAAACACTATTTATAAGACACAAAACAGGTTTTTCTGTGGCTTTAGTATGAATTTTAGAAAATGTTTTCCTGTTTCCACAGTTTTATACATTGGTAGGCACAGTCCAAACAAGTTACTGTCCAAATAAGGTATTGCTATCATGTGATTTAGTAGGCATCTTCAAGCAGCAGACTTTACAACAATACACACATTTGTGGAAAAAGAAGTTATGTACTCACCATAACATTCTATGTTTGTAGTCCATCTCGCCCTCATTCTTACACATGGGTTTGGAGCTGATCCTTGGCTCCGACTCGGCCTATTAGCAAGCTTAAAGTCTTCTAGTTGGCTCGTGGCTAGATAAGTATCCCATGGTGCACCAGTATAATCCCCAGATCTTGTTTGCTGCTAAACTATAGAAAGAAAGAACAAAAACTATCCAGAAAGAACAACAATAATAAAAGGTCTCCACCTGTTAAGAACATTTTTTCTGTCTCCAGATCCTTCCAGGAAAGGGGTAGGAGGGTGGGTTTGTAAGAATGAAGAGTGAGATGGACTACAAACATGGAACGTTATGGTGATTGCATAACTTCTTTATGTTCTGTAGTCCTATCTCGCCTTCATTCTTACACATGGAACAGTGTCCCTAGCATCTTATTCTTGGGTGGCTCATGGAAAAATACTCCCGAGTACCGTGGAACCAAAAGAAGCTCTACCCCTAGAGGTCAAGTCCAATTTGTAATGAATAATAAAGGTGTGAGGGGTAGCCCATGTTGCCGCTGCACAAATATTTCCAATTGGAACCCTGGCTTGAAAGGATGCAGAAGTAGACTGTGATCTTGTAGAATGAGCTTTAATTTTGAACAGTAAAGGCTTTCCATTGGAAGAATAAATGTAGGATATATAACTGGAAATCCAATTCGAAAGGGTCACTTTGGAAACCAGGAGACCTAATCTGGAGTTGGAGAAGGAAACAAATGGGTGGTCTGACTTCTTGAATTCCTTGGTCTGGTGTAGATAGAACCGTAATTGTCTGTGAACGTCCAACTGAGGAAATCTGTATTCTGCTGTGTTGGAATGATTAGGGAAGAACACCGGAAGCTCTATAGATTGGCTCAAGTTATTATGAGAGCACACCTTGTTGATAAAGGATGGATTTGTATGAAGAGACACTATATCGTTGTGGAAAATCAAATAAGGGGGCTTGATAGACAGTGCTTGTAACTCTGATACTCGTCTAGCAGATGTGATTGCCACCAGAAACAAAGACTTCCAAGACAGAAACTTCAGTGAACACGAATGAGCTGGATCGAAGGGTGGAGACATTCATTTGGATAGGATGAAGTTTAGATCCCATGAAGTTACTGGTTCCTGAAAGGGAGGTCTCAACAACGTAGCACCTTTAAGGAAGGTTTTACACAATCTGTGTGACATCAGAGTGGACTCATGTTGACCCAAATGAAAATTTGATATTGCTGCCAAATGAACCCTAATTGTGGCAGCAGTAGAACCTTGGTGAAAAAGTTCAGATAAGAATTCCAAAACCACTGGAATGGATGCAGTGTAAGGGTCAACATTCCTTTCCTCAGAACAGATGGAAAACCTTCTCCATTTGCTGGTGTATAACTTTCTAGTGGAGGGTTTGTGAGAAGATGTGAGATTGTGGGTCACAGCGGGTGAAAAATCATGAAGCCAAGCTGTCAAATTGAGGGTGTGGAGGCTGGGATGAAGACAGCCTGACATGTGCGTCAATAGATCTGGCACTGGGTCCAGAGTCCACAGGTCATCTAGTAGATGAGGCCTGAGAAAGGGGAACCAAACCTGATGAGGCCAGTAAAGAGTGATGATCAATCTGCTTCCAAACAGTTTAGCTTTCTGAATCACCTTGGATATGAGAGGAAACGGCGGGAATGCATGAAGGAGACCCAGGGGCCAATCGTGACCAAGTGCGTCTCTCGATGACTCCCCCAGAGGGGAGATAAGAGAAAAGTAGCTGCTACATTTGGAGTTGATCGGACTAGTGAAAAGATCTGTGGAAAATCTGTTCCGCTATCTCTTGCTTCAGAGACCAATCGTGGGGCAACAAAATTGCCTGGCTGAGTTTGTCGGCTATCACTTTGGTTGTCCCTGGGGTGTGCATTGCCACTAGAAAGCACTGGGAAGATATCACCCATTTCCAAACATGAATAGTCTCTCGACAAAGGGGGTAAGATCTGGTTCTGCCTTGTTTGTTGAGATACCATACTACCGACATGTTGTCTGATTGTATTGCTATCGTCCCAAGGGGAAGAAGGTCATGAAGTGCCAGAAGCACTGCCCTCATCTCTAGGATATTGATATGGAGGTGAGCCTCGTGATCTTGCCATGTGCCTTGGACAGTTCTGCCTAGATAATGTCCCCCAACATATCTGGGAGGCATCTGTGGTCACAGTAGCAATGGGATGGCGAGGAAGGAATGGAGTGCCTGTTGTTAGTTGGTTGGGCTGGATCCACCAATGGAGGTCCTTCTTCCAAGACTCTGTTAAGAAGATGTGGTGGGATAGAGGCAGTTGTTGGAATGACCATTGGGACTATAGCAGCCATTGAAAAATCCGCATGTGTAATCTGGCAAGACAGACTAACAATATGGTGGAGGCCATGGTCCCTAGGAGTTTCAGCACTGTCTTTGCCTTGACTTTCCGAAGGGGAAGTAGATGAAGGTCTTGTTGTATGAGGTTGTATGCTCTTTCTGCTGAAAGACGAGCCAACATGGTGACTGTGTCTATTTCTGCGCCTATAAAAGTCACAAATTGAGAGGGTGATAAGGCATTCTTTTCCCAGTTTATAGTAATCCCCAACTGGGCACAAAGTTGGATAGTGGAGTCCCTGGTTTGAAGAAGTAGCTGCCTGGTGGAGGTGGTCAGGAGTCAGTCATCCAGGTACGGAAACACTTGGAATCCTAGACGTCCCAGGTGAGCTGTCAATACTGCCATACACTTGGTGAACACCCTGGGGGCTGTGGTAAGACCAAAGGGCAGAGCACGAAACTGGTAGTGACTGGCTCCCAGCCAGAAGCGTAGATGGCTCCTCGATGCTCTGTCCATTTTTATGTGGTAGTACGCATCTTAGAGATCTACTGAGCACATCCAAGTGTCTTTCCCAAATAGAGGGAGTATAGACTGCAGTTTCACCATCCAGAACTTGTCCTTCTTTATGGATTTGTTTAATTTGCTAAGGTCCAAGATGGGCCTCCAGTCCCCTGTATGTCTTGGCACTAAAAAGAATCTGGAGTAAGTTCCGAATCCTACCTGGTCTGTGGGGACGGTTTGGATGACTCTGTTTGTGTGCAACTTGTTCACTTCTACAGTTGCTTGATCTCTGTGATTGGGTGGAACATCCGGGATCCTCTTGGGAACATGAGGTGGAAGAAAAAAGGGTATGGAATAACCTCTGGTGATAATTCTTTGTACCCATTTGTCTCGGGTGATGCTAAGCCAGGCTTCTGGATACACAGAAATGCGACCCCCGACTGGCTCCAGAGAAGCACAGCCGGGCCCCACATCAGGAACGCCGATAGGGCTGACCTTGAAACGAATCGCAACCTCCCTGGTTTTGCGATCCACCACTGCCTCTAGGGCGATGTCTACCATTTTCTCCTCCTCCTCTGTCCCTGAAGGAGGAGTCACCCTATGCATCCTGGAAAAACCTCTGGGACTTCTTGAACCACATTTTACCACCTCTCTGACCCTTGGGGTATGGTCTAGAGAGGATGGTAAAACATACTCACATGGCAGAGAGCATTTTCCCTTCTTGCTCACACCTAGTGAGTGTATCTTTTTCCTTAGGTCCAAACAAGGAAGAACCGTCAAAGGAGAAGTTGATAAAGGTAGACTTGAACGGCTCCACAAAATTACACAAGTGCATCCAGGAGTGCCTCCTAAGGGAAACTCCTGAACCTGCTGCCCTGTTCACTCCATTGGCTGCATAAGAAATCAGCCTCATGGAGGAGTTAACAATGGAATTCAAGGTGGACAACTGAGCAGACACCTTATCAGGAACTCCTTCAGTATATGCACCTTGTAGAGTCTCTCCCAACTCCTTAAGGATATCTCTCTGAAGCCTTGTAAAATGTGTTAGGTAGTTCAGCGATCTGAGAGTGAATGCCAGTGATGAAAAGATACACTTCCTGTACCTGTCCATCATTTGAGACTCCTTGTTCGGTGGATGGACAGATGAAGACATCTCCGCTAGTTGCTTCTTAGTGGCCACCGCCACCACCATGGCATCTACAGGAACACCTTTGGACAAAAATTCCTTCTCCTTGGGGGCTGACAAAAATTTATTGGGTCTTCTTGGGACTGGCTCCATGGCATCAGGAGTCTCCCACACCTTTCGACTAACAAGGTCTAAAAGTTCGTCAAAAGGTGCAGACACCCAAGAGGCTGAAGGTTGAGACCCAAAAGCCTTCAGGTACACCGGCTCCTCTTCAGAAGGGGTAACAGTTGGCCAGCCACACCTCTGCTTAAGGATCTCTAAGATGTCAACAAAGGAGAAACGACTTGGGGGACCTTTCTGACTCTTCGAGGTCGGTGTCGGAGGTAAGAGACTCATCCTGGGAGTCTATATGCTTCCTCTTGCATGTCCTCTTCCGAGAGGGCTCCTCAGAAGGATATTCTGGGGAGGTCTCAGAAGAGTGGAGGACACCACCCAGGGGCTCCTGAGGCTGCGGGTCTCTGCTGTCTAGAGAGGAAGTATGTGCTGAGATGGAGGTTGGTGCCCCTGGGTGGAGCTGATGATTGGAACAGCACACTCCGCATCATCTCGAAGACCTCCCTGGCTCCAAAGAGACGGAGGAAGTCATCAGCTCTGAGGCAGATGTAGGGTCTGTGCTCACCCTAGACAACGCACCAAGAGGGAGACTCTGAGCCGAAGAGGTCTGGGTCCAAGCGTCCCTGTCGGGGCCGACTGGGGAGCTTCGGCTCCTAGACACCCCGGATGGTATCAAGGGTGTCTGAGTGGAACTCTGCTCTGAGACAGCCTAGGGGGAAGCTGGAACCGAGGGTTCCACAACCAGCGATACCAAGCACTCCGGCTCTGAATTTCCAGCATGGCTTGGAGGAGGAACCACAGATGGGGAAATGGACTCAAGTGGCTCCAGGACCAACTGGGTCAGAGCCAACAGCATTTTTGGCAAGGCAGATGACTTCAGGAGTCTCAGCACTACTCTCTCCACATCTTCTTCTGACAGGCTCCTGGAAGATCTGGTAGATAGTGTGGGAGATCTAGATCTCTGTAAGATAGGGGACCTTAAAGTTGGGGAGACCAGCAATGGATCTCTGGACCGGCTGCAATGTCTGCTATCAGTATTCAGCTCCGAAATGCATGAGGCCGACACTGGAGTCATAGTAGCAATGACATCGATTGGTTCCAAAATCAGTGGAGCCGAGGAGAGAGAAGTCTTGTCTGGTTTCAACAGTTTAGGAGGCAGTTCCGAAGCACTGGATGGAGCCGGGGAACGTCTCTTGGAAGGTTTAGCCTTTTCTTTTTTAGATGTCTGAGATTTGGAGGAAGAAGAACTGGCCAAGTCCTCCTCGAAAGAAGGCTTAAGGAGACCTTTTAATATTAATTTGTTCTTTCACTCCTGTAAGACCCTGGTACTGAAAGAATGGCAAAACAAACATGTTTCTTGCAGATGGATGGCTCCGAGGAAATACACACAGTTACTGTGGCCATCAGTAATACACATCTTCTGTGAGCATTTCACACATTTCTTAAACCCTGAGGGTTTATAATCCTTTGCCTCTTTGGACACTGTACGGAGATTCAGCAAACAACACAAGCTAAACACAACGAGGAATAGGTCCTCTAACATAAACGGGCCTAGCCCTTACCACACAAACAGTCACACCACCATGAGGATTAGGTCCTCTAACTCAAACAGGCCTAGCCCTGGAAAGAGAAAAAAGAGGGAGAAAACTAGGTCCTCTAACTCAAATGGACCTAGAAAGAAGAAGACTAAAGTTCAGAAAATACGAAATATACTGCACACGCACACACGCGCACACACACACACACACACACACACACACACACACACACACACGCCAAGTATGAGCAAAAAATTGTCCAACTCTCTGAGAGGAACTTTGCTTGAATTTTAAGGCGTAGAACCAAAAAGGGTTGGAAACATCAAGAACCCTTGTCAACTAGAGCTAAATACCCGCCTAAAAACTATACGGAAATAATCTAATGCTAACTAGCTAAACTAGCAAACACCGCACACTAAAGAACACTGTACATGGAAAGGTTACATTGAGCGCAAATGCGCACCTTAACAGCAGGCACTAATTATTTAAGCAATAACTATTAAACTAATGAACTTCCAAACTCGCTAAGCTAATAAGCACAGGAATCAACAACAAGGGGCAAAATGCCTATTAAATAGAACAAACTGGCAGGCAGGATACCAATGAGAACAACAAGGCCAACGGCCAACCAGTTCTCAACGATAATTATCTAAAGTGAAAAAGGAAACACTTCAGCAAGGCTGAAACTACTCTAATGATAGTTAAACACTAGCAAAAGCCAAATAACCCAAAAAATTAAACTGTAATATAGAAGAATAGCAAAATGTGTTAAACTTAGCCACAGCCAAGAAGAAGCACATCTGAACTCGTCGATGCGGCAAACGAGATCTGGGGATTATACTGGTGCACCATGGGATACCTACCTACCACAAGCCAACTAGAAGACTTTAAGCTTGCTAATAGGCCGAGTTGGAGCCAAGGATCAGCTCTAAACCCATGTTTAAGAATGAAGGCAAGCTAGGACTACAGAACATCAATACTTTTAATGTCGCCTTTAAAATGTAATATATTTTTACAACAGCAAATACATTATATAATATTTTATACATTCTCCACATATTACATTTTATGAGGACACTAAAACATAACTTCTTTTAGTTTTAGCTTTTAAACAATTATTTACATAAATTTTTAATTTGATGGATGGAAACTCTGACAGAACTACTTCACACATACATTTTTCATTTGAAAAAAGTAACATGTTCCCATTTTACTATAGTTTTTCTCATATCATCTGTCATTTTTCATTTTCATGTCCATAATTTTGGTTTACATACAAATGTTATGCAGAATATGATGATATTCCTAGTAATCCACAATATGCTCATTAGATATTAAATGAGCTTATAAGATCATATTTCCTTCACATGGATGGACATTCTGATATTCGAGTATATCACTGAACTGGATTAACAGTGATAGTGCAAAGTGAGCAGATGTGTTCACTGGTTCTTCCAAATTAATTATTTATTATTTTATTGAAAATTGTGCAAAGTCAAAAATATTTGATAGTCCGCAAATAATGGAGTAATTTAATTGTGAATTTCATGACCTGATCTGGGAAAAAGCAGAACAATGAGAAGAGAGGAAAGTAGTCAGAAATATATCAAGTGCTGACAATGAAGGACAATAAGGTGAACAAAGATCAATTAATGGGCCTAAAGGAGGTCAGCCAGAGAAGTCGTAAATGACAGCAGAAGTCAAAGTACTTTGAATCAAACTGATGGAAGCATTCAAAAGTGAAAGTAAGAAAGAGACAGCAGCTTGCTAGTTATGCAGCCGAAGCTAGTATAAGAGTAGGGGATGTAGACTGCATGAATTCACTTGTGAATGCTACTAAGATGATGCAAAAAGAAAGTGAAGATTTCAAGGGCAGACTTCAGCTGCTGAAGAAGAGGCGAGATAATTCTGATGACAGGCAATAAAGAAAGTATATCCAAATTACTTGAGTAACAGACGAGGATGAAAAACAGGTATGCATAACCTTGGCCCATGACAAAATAGCCAGTTGCATGGGTCTGCATTTTGGACAGATAAAAATGAAACAATACATATATGTATTTTTTTTTAAGTGGAACAGGAGTGATGAGACAAGTGTCTCTCTCTCTCTCTCTCTCTCTCTCACGCACATGCACGCACATACAAACACACACACTCACGCATACTCACGCATACTCACGCATGCACACACACACACACACACACACACACACACACACACACACACACACACACACAGATCAGATCTAAAGCACAATCTTTGATTTGGCATCCAGAGAAAATTTAAAAATCAGTGACAATACTGACTACAGTTTACTTACAAAACACCAAAAAGAATAAGTCTTGGTATCAATGAGAGAATACAGATTAAAAGTTAAGGCTCTGAATGGTTTACCCAGCACTTGGAGTATAATTTACTAGTGGTTTTAAGACTTCTAATGACACAATATAGCAATAACCCAAGCCAACCGTGGGTAAATTTAGCATTACCCACACCCAGAAGTGGGTTATTGCTATTATACCATGACATTATTTAAGAAAAGAAACTATTACTTTTCTTAAATAATGGCATAGTATAATGCCTGTTTACTGCCCTTCCGCAGATGTCTGGCATCCGCGGCAGTTCTGATGTACTGCGCGCCTGCGCAGTACATCAGAGCTGTGGGCAAAAGCAACAGAGAAAGCAAGATCTCCGTTGCTTTTTAGTGTCTCGCTATGTTAAATGAGTTTAACATGGCGAGACAGTTTTAAAATAAGCAACGGACATCCGTTGCTTATTTTAAAACTGTCTCGCTATGTTAAACTCATTTAACATAGCGACATTCAAAGCAACGGAGATCTTGCGATCTCCGTTTTTTTAAAACACTGTCTCGCTATGTTAAATGGGTATAACATAGCAAGACAACTTAAAAATAAGCAACGGACATCTCCGTTGCTTATTTTAAAGCTGTCTCGCTATGTTAAACCCATTTAACATAGCGAGACAGTGTTTTAAAAAAACGAGTTATACTAATGGGAAAAGTCCGGCGACGGACCTTTTTCCATTAGTATAACTCGATTTACAACGGGCACGCTGGCCAATCAGCGTGCACGTTTTGGGGGGGGTCATGGTATAATATGCATTATAAGCCATTCATGAGTATAAGCCAAAGGATAAGGGAACTTAGGAGAGAATCTGTTAACTATAGTTAAAGAAGAAATTATTAAAATTTGAACTCAAATATTCACTTATACCTCCTCAAATACTAGCCACTTACCATAAGGACCGAACCCCAAAAAACTTTTTAACCAAATGAAAAAATCAATTTTATTTAAATGTCTCAGTACCAACCACCTGACTAATTCAAACTGGAAAATAGTTCCATCTTCTTCCTGCTGTAATCCAAAATAAAAACCTAGTTTTCATCAAGAAACATTAAAATCCACATAATTTGGTTAATTCTTATGCACATGTCATGTTGTAGAAACTTAATTACCAGTATCTTATCTCTGGATTTCGCAGGCATGTATAAATCCCTATTTCACTCCCCATTAATTACCTATAGTAAATACAAAAAAAAACGTTTGACATCCTAAGTCTACTATCATAAGCTAAATTATTTAATCCTCTAATCTTTTTTGTAAAGACTCTTAGTACTTTTTCCAAGCTTACAGTTTTAAATTGTGAATATGCACAAATTCAGAACCATGTTCAGTTAATAGTCTAATAACTGTCTTATAGATTGAAATCATAATTATTTCCTCCCTTTTGTAAACTGTTCTTAACAACATTCTTTTTTATATTTTTAACAACATTCTTATTTACAAATAAGCAGTCCTCAAGACTTTATTTACCTGCCCACAAAAACTAAATGTATTATCAATAATGATGCCTAGGCCTTCATATTTACAACTTTCCTTAATTATAACATCATTCATGCTAAACAGATAACCTACATTATGCTTACCCCTGTGCGCACCTCCTACTTAAGACTCTTTAGACTGCATTCCATTTATTTTGAATTTGTTAATTGGAGTAGATCACTGATACCAGTAGACTCATTTCAGTCTCAACTCAAGGTAAACACGACAAATACATGACATTATATACAGAGTGAATGACAAAATGCAATATATACATATATTATATACAATGTGAACATATATACAAATAATATAACATTGCTCTGTGCCAGTTCAAATAAGGTCTCTAAATACTGCTGAACCTTATAATGATCATTAACTGATTTGATAACCCCAGCTAGCTTAGCATCGTTTGCAAACAATCCTACCTAGCACTGATCTACAACTGGAAATGAATACATAAAAATACAAAATATGCCCAAAACTAAGCCTTGTAAGACATTCCAAAATGTTCTATTTCCTTTGATTTATATACTCTAATACTTACTATCACTGTTCTATCAATTAACCAGTTACACTGTTATCAAACATCCAGTTGTTTAGGGCCTTGATAATTTGCTGATGAGGAACTGAGTCAAATGCTTTTGATAAGTCTAAATAAACTGCATCAACTGGCAAATCCACAGCCAATGCTTTTACAAAATCAACACAAAAACTAGCACATTAGTAACTGTAGACCTGCCCATTGTAGACTGTTGATGGGTTTTATGATGCATTATGCTTGCAGTGTCTACCAACACTTCCATCATAATTATCTCAAAACACTTACCAATAAGACTTGTCAAACTTAATGGCCTAAACTATTTTCAGCTCTAAAGGAGCCCCCTTCCCTTGTTAATTAGAATAATATAAGCAGCTTTCCATTGTCTGGGAACTACTCCATAATGAGGGATTGCTGAAATAAGAACACAAATATTGCCTTAATACTCTGTTTGAAGCCAGGAATAAACCATTAATTTTATCAGTTGTAGAGGCTGTCTTTGATTTAATCATGGCCATGCTTTCTCCATCATCTCGTAAGGATATAATAAAACATTGGCAGACACAAATGTTATTAACTAAATTGATGATATCAAAGTAACTGCTTCCATCAACCTTTTCCCCCCAAACATTTGCAAAGCATGCAACCAGTAACTTGGATCTTTACTATTCTATCTTCATTAATCAAATAGATGCTAGAACTCTCAACCCTATTACCCTAACTTACATGTTCAAAGACTTTATCATCATCCATCTTCTTTTTTAAATTCAGTTCTTAATTATATTTAGCCTTCCTAAACATCAGACTAATAGCTAAAGAAGCTTTCTTATAAGAGGTCTTATTTAACACTGATGGATATGGTCTTAACTTCTCCCAACAAATCATTTTCCTACACTGACTCTTTCCAATTTTAGAATTAAACCAAAGAAGACTAGTATATAATGATATTTGTATCTTCTTATCTTCAAGCACAAATCTTTCTATAGAAAGATGCAATCTCCCAGAAAAAAATAGTCCCACATCTCTCCAACTGTGAGACCATAAAACTCATCACGCCAATTGTACCCATTCAGAAAATCCTGTACAGATGAAAAATCGTGTGTATAATAATTTTTGTCTATGTTTGTATAGATATTTGCCAGATGATTATTCCAAGGGAAATTGCATTTTGCTACAGGATGATTCCAAAGGACTATTGAACTCAAAATAATAGCATTCCTACTATCTAACTCTCCACAAGACAGGACAACATCCAAGGTACTATTCTTCCTGAATGGCTGGTGCACAAGATGGCTTGCCATAAGGTCATAAAAATTATCAAATGTAAATTATTAATCTTACTAACACCTCTTATTGTTTTTTCAATTAATATTTGGTAAATGAAAATTGCCTCCAAGAATAAAATTCTGTATAAACATTAATATCTTGAGCTCCTCGTCCCATTTCCTATGCTGAACCTTGTTAAGAGAAGGGTGTTTATAAGACCCCACTAAATTAAATTTTTACCTTTGTCCCAAAGACTTAACACTTATAATTTCACAACCTTCATTACACATAAAAATATGCGTATCTAAAGAGTCCCTTGTATAAATGCAGACTCCACCCCCTTGAGTCCTTCTTAAATTTATGGGACCCCTGGTATCAAGGAAAAGAATCATTGGACTAAATTTTTATTATTCCAACATCTGCATTTCCATGTTCCAACAACAAACTGAATTCATAATATTTGTTATTCAAGCTTCTACCATGTAATACCAAAAGAACCAACCTACTCTTATTCTTAACTTCAGAGACAGTCTTACAGAGTAATCAATTATACATCTAAATGATGCCTCTGAGATCATCCATGTGCAACTAACATTGGGCAAATCTGCAATGCAAATTGTGGCCTGCTACAGATCACCCTCCATGACCCAGGACCACCACTCCACCTTTCTGGAGACACTTGAAAACATGAAGGTCCTACCGAACACCCTGATGTTGGGTGATTTCAATTTCCCTACCATTAACTGGGAAAACTACTCAAGTACAAACTCCCAGGCCCAGCGCTTCCTGGAATTCATAAACTCAAATGCCCTGGATCAGATGGTAAACTCCCCTACCAGAGGTGTAAACATAATGGACCTGGTCATCACAAACATGGGAGACAGGTGTTCCACACCAGAGGTCAACCCGTCACTAGTTAGATCAGACCATAAACTAATCACTCTGGATGTCCACACCTCACCACCACCCCCAACTAAGGAACCACAGTAAAAAACCTTTCTAAAGCAAACTTCACCTTACTTAAGACAGAGGTGGTAAGTTTCACAGCCCCCACACTAAAAGATAACGCTGCCCAAGATACAGAAACCTTTACAAATGCACTCTATGAGCACCAACAAGGATGCATGGATCATGCCATCCCTAGCAAAACCAAGACTCACTCCTCCAAGAGAAGGAAACCAGTCTGGTGGACCCCTGCTATAAACAGGCTATACAATAGAAGGAGGAAACTAGTTCAGAAAAAAAGCAAATCCCAAGAAGGAAAGACATCTCTGATCAGTATCAGTAAGAAACTAAGGTCCCTCATAAAATCATGCAAGGCTAACTTCAAAAGAAAAATAGCCAAGGATTCAAAAGGTAACCACAAAGCCTTCTTTAGCTATGTTAAGAATCTAAGTGGCAACTCACAGATATGCACTAAACTAGTGCAAAATAGCACAAAATATACTGAACCTACTGATAATGCCAACATCCTGGCAGATAGATTCAGTGCAAACTTCAACCCCCTCTCAAACCAAAAGGCCCCACAACAATACCAGAAAAGTGTAGTGTCCCAGAAATCACAGGTGCACAGGTGAAAATAGCCCTTTCAAAAGCCAAAAACACAGCGTCAATGGGGCCAGATGGTGTCCCAGGCTGCGTCTTGCATGAACTAAAGAACGAACTAACCTCCCAACTAAACACGCCATTCAACCTCAGCCTCTCCACAGGCTACATGCCCAAAGAATGGCGCACAGCAACGGTTATTCCACTCCACAAAGGAGGGGCCACAACTGACCATGGTAACTATCGCACCATAAGCCTGACTAGCCTGTGTCTACAAGGCTATGGAGCGCATCATCATGGAACTCATTAACAAAGACATTGGGAACCTCCAAACCCTTGACCCGACCCAGTTCGGCTTTGTTAGGGGCAGATCATGCCTACTAAACCTGGTTGACTTCTTCGAGACTGTCACCAAGGCTATAGATGAGGGAAAGATTGTTCACACAGCCTACCTTGACCTCGACATGGCTTTCAACACCATTTCCCACTCGGGTATTAAAAAAAAACTCACCAGCCTGAATATAAACCAATATGTCACAAGATGGGTTACCAACTGGCTTGCAGACAAAACTCACACAGTAAGAATAGTGGGCTCCAGGTCAGACTCTAAACCAGACACAAGTGGTGTCCCACAAGGCTAGGTCTTGGGACCCCTACTGTTCAGCATATATTTATCAGAAGTACAGGCAAACACAGGAGGACTATGGCTAACTAAGTTCACTGATGATTGCAAACTGGGAGCCATAACTGACTCTTCGGCTGACACGGACATCCTTCAAAAGGGTCTTACTAAGACGGACACCTGATGTCAAAGTCATGGCCTCAAGCTAAATGCCACAAAATGCATAGTCATCCCGTTTGGGAAAAACAAAACACCTACGAATTACCACATAGGTGGCAACCCCCTTAATGCAGAACAGGTAATAAGAGATTTGGGGACCTAGGTAGATAGTAATCTCTCCTCTGACAATCATATTGCCAAAGTAGTTAGAAAATCCTTCTCTGTGGCCCATCTAATTACTAAAGGGTTCACATCTAGAAATAAAGAGGTTATAGTGCCCCTCTACTCGTCACTCATCAGACCCATCATAGAGTACAATGCCCCATTTGGGATGCATCTCACAAGACACTTCCAACAGCTGGAAAAAACAGAGTAGTACCTCACCAAGAGGATTACTGGCCTCAAACATATGTCCTATGCAGCCCGACTGAAAAAACGACGGCTGTACTCAGTGGCATATCACTTACTCAGAGGTGATCTCTGCCTGACTTACAAAGCCATGTCCAACTCAGAATTGATGGATATGCTCCATCTAAAGAAATCCAACTCACTGCAAGACACGCACTCGAGTGAGCTAAACCTCGCCACAACAGTAAATAGAACATGCTGGAGGGACAGATTTCCATCACAGAGACTCCCCATGCTTTAGAACAAAATTCCAAACTACATTAGGCAGAGACCCTCACTAACACTCTTCAAGAGAAATCTTGACAAGTGGATGGGTAACAGAAAATACATCCCTGGGATCACTTCATTGGCTCTGCTTGACAGTGGATCAGTTAATTATTCAATGAGGTGGCAATAGCCGACACACTCTGGCAAGGCTTATAAATGCCCTCGGGCAGATTGCCTAGTACCTACCTATGAACCTATAAAAAACTTTGACTGATTTACATAGTATTTGCTGTATGGCTAACATGCAATACATCATTTGCAATATAATAATACCAACCCATTATATATGCCTATTAATAAATAAATAAATTCTTAGATTCAAGCATGTTTTTTCAAACACAACTATTAAACTTAATATCTTCTGCTGTAACAACATCCTTATGTTTAATTGCTGGGAAAACATCCATAAAATATCTTAACCTCCAATTGCTCTACATAACGTTTCCCGACATCATTATTTCCACTGCATACCACTATTACTGATACTCTTGTACTGACCTTAACCAACCTTTTAATACAGTGTTTAATATCTACCATCATAGTACTTTGGAATACAGTAACTTACTTTGCAATATAGAAACTACCACTCAGTATTTATCAATACATACAAGTAGTTTTACATGCATATAAGCATAGACTCTCCTATAATCAAGACAATCCCCTTATCCTAACTCAACTCCTTCACAATCTCCTTGTTGATATTATCACAATAATTACCATCGTCTACTTTGTCTTCCCAACCTAATTCCTGATGGTCTTGAACTACTTCATCAGGGTTCCCATTTTTTTAACCTCATTCTGCTTTATCAGTAACATTCTCCTCAGCAAGTGGAAGTTTGCCTAATGTCATTCTTCTTTTTCATCCTTGCCTTGACCTCGCACCTTTCCCCAGGATTGTTACCTAGTACAATATTATCCTCCTCACTAGACTCATTTACTTGCCTCTTACTTTTTCTAAAACTGATACTGTCTTGCTTTTCCTTAATGAGCCTGGATCCTCTAATGTCATTTTATTTATTATTTAATTTATTTATTTTACATTTGTTGACCGGGTTTGTCCAACTGAGCTGAAGAGCCCTTTTTCAGCTGAGGTCCGGGGAGAAAAGCTCCAACATATTATATAATTTTCATTATAAATTAGCATTAAACAGCAATGTTACAGGATTATTACAAGGCATTAAGTAGCAATACAATGTTATACAGTGTCAATATTTATATACAAATATATATATTATATATATATATATATATATATATATATATATATATATATATTTATAATACACATATATATATTTACATATGTGTGTGTGTATATATATATATATATATATATGTGTGTGTGTGTGTGTATATATATATATATATATATATATATATATATATATATATACACATACATATAATTTACACACACACACACACACATATATATATATGTTTATAATATTTATATATTTTTGTCATATTTATAACAATTAAGTTTAGTTAACAGTATTTGGTCCTCAATGATTTCCCTGATAGATGGAGAATCTTCAAAAGTGTTTTGGTCTGCAGAAACTGAAGTTGTTTAGGAAATCTGTCCACAATGAAGATTTAATGACATTAAAGCAGACATTATGTAAACGCAAAAAGCTGTGCCTGTTACAGCAAAGAAAGCTGGGATTATGGAGATGAATGCTACACATTTTTCAATTTTTTGGTTTGTTAGTTTGAATTCTAAGTATCTGAAACTGCTGTTTAATAAAATACCTTTTTTTTCGTCTAGTGCAACCTCACATATGTATATATTATATAGACATACTAAATTAAAACAAACACTATTAAATTGCAATTTAGTGTAGAACAGATGGTGGAGCTCTCACAGTCACAGAATAATTAACAAATGGAAGATCTTTTGAGTTCTTGATATGTATTAAATAATACATGTTAACTATATATAGTGTTTTCATGCATACATGTGTTGAAAAGATGAAACTTTCAGAATAAATGTTTATTACACTGACAGGAATCTCTATAAGATTGGGGAGATGAGCTCCCATTTCCACTGTGAGATTTGTCTAACAGATCAACTTGTACCAGATTTAGCTGTGTACAGACAATGTTTAAGACATGCGAAAGATACGAATGTTGCATGTACATATAGCATTCAGATTGCACTTTGAATACAAATAAGGTTAATAGCGAAAGTCCACAGAGGGTGGAGAACATTCCTCATAAGCATTTGATCTAACAGTACAAAAGATAAACAACTTTATATTACCATTTCATAACATACCCATAAACACCTGGGTGCCATCGCTGTCCCTTCTGAGTCTGCCTGCCACCACGTGCCAAGGCTGACATTGTTTCTGTAGTTGCTGTTCATCTGCCTCCACTGTGGGTACATCCCAAAGGGCAGAGAGTTCACAATCATAGACTGTTAAAACCTCTACATCACCCACCAATAGTCTGCCTAGCAAAACACAGTGCGACAACGTGTCTCTGTTTATACCACAAGGTTTTATCTATGTCCCTGTCATGGAGATAATGGTATGTTAGGCACTGTCAAATTCTTCTGTGCGTGAAGTTGAATGACCAGGTAGTCAATTTGTTATGGTTGGTCACTGTCCTTGTTAGTGGGTGATGATGCCAGGGACATTCCTTAGAGAGGGCGTACCAATTGTTGGGGATGTTCATGGTCTGAACCCCTCCTCACCTGAGGACCCACAGCGACTTTCATACATATACACACAGAGTGCAACCAACAACCACATCTGCAGGAACTATGTCCATTGGAATCCATTCTGGACAAGTACCCAGTATTGCTAAACACTATCCCTCTCAGGAAGCAGCTCCCCCAATCCCCTGGTAATATCACAAAGTCTCTTGTACATCCATAGTTACTTTCTCCCACTGCTGTGCCCATTGTCAATTCCTTTTGCTATATCCCTCCCAACCTGTGCATATTATTCCAACTGTGCTCTAACCTTATGGTTGTGTAATATGGGTAGGTAATTCCTGATGCGCAGAGTGGCCAGTCAATGCACTCTACTGTATATATCAGTTTTAATCTTTGCTTTGTCTAATTTGGCTCAAAGTTACAGATCAGATGCCACATCTTTCCCAGTGCTGTACTGCATTGCACCCACCACAGTCAGCCCCTGTAGCCTGTTCCTCCAATGGTTCCCCGACTGCAACCTCCTCATTTACTGGCTCTTGTCTAACTGGTTGTCTGATGTCAATCCCCTGCTCTAGCTTTTTTCAGAACTGCACAGACAACAAATATCTTGTTGCAGGTCTCTTAAGCATACCACAGTCAAAACACAGTCTCAACAATGTTGTAGTTCTGCTAAAGTGTGTGTGTGGTACTACATCTAAGCCACACTTGGTGGTTTAAGTGCCAATGTCATCAGAATGACTCTAGGACTTAATAGGCATGGGCAATAAGATGTCTTGTAGTAAAGTCATGCTGCACAAATTGTTAGTATAGATCATGTGTGTGTTAGATGAGGGAATCATGGGAATTACCTGGATGAAGCAAAGATGGATGAAGAATAGACACATTGTACATAACAGTCTGTGTGTTGCACATCACTTGGTAGTTGATGGTTGATATACCATTGCTTGACCAGCTGGGTTACTGATAGCAATAAGAATACAATCAATGACCCCTAGAATCTCAGGGAAATGGGCTATTCATAGAACACCTACACAGCGTTGCTTCTCTCCTTTATGGTCACTAGAAACCACATGTGTTCCTCCTTATGCTGCACAAAAAACAGCCAGCACCAACTGGAATGGGAAAAAGCTCAACTTTAATGAATTAATCCACAGTCAACAGACCAGTTTCGGCCCCAAGGCCTTTCTCAATGCATATTATTAACTGCAGTCAATCACCATATATATATATATATATATATATATATATATATATATATATATACTCTATCATTCAAATAATTAACTAATTAACTACAATAAAATTATAAATGGTCATTCAAACAGGAGGAAACAATCCACCCAGTCTCACAATCCATAATTTCTCCTTTTTATTCAAAATATTATGCCAGCCTGTCTTAAAACACCTATTGCCCAATATTCTATCAATAATGATACATTTGAAGCTAGCAGGAGTGTGTACAGTTGTGTGTTTATATAATGCATTTGTAGAGTGTTTATTTCTAATATCACTAAGATGTTCAGAAATATGTAACCTCATCGATATAGAGGTTTGACCAACGTAAAAAGCCGAACAAGTACATACTGCAAGGTAAATGACCCAGTCACTACTTCAATTAGAAAAAATCCAGGATGTGTTTTTACTGGTTAATTCCTTAGCTTGATAAATGCATTTGCAAAATGAACAGTGCCCAAACGGAAAGCATGCCACTACCCTAGTACCATCCAATGTACATTGTGACAAATGGTCAGAAGGTATATTACATTTACAATGACTAAAGTGACTGCCCAAAGTCTTTCCTCTATGGAAGGAAAATGAGCATATATCCCCCAATAAATCATGCAATCTGTCATCAGCCAGCAAAATGTCCCAGTGGTGTTGCACCAGATCCATAAACTGATATGTATTCCTACCATAGCTCGTAGTAAATTTAATTTTAATATTATCATTCCGATCTATGTCTTTCTTATAACTAAGTAAGTCACTTCTATAAAGTTGTTGGACCTCTTTACTAGTTTTAAATAACTTAGCTAAAGGGTAACCCCATTCCTTAAAACGCTTGATCAAATCCTGGTCAAAGCGCATATAGACTTCTGTGTTAGAGCAGATATGCTGAACCCTCATAAATTGGAACTTCGGAATATTGCTGATAACATGCTTAGGATGACAAGTGGAGGCATGCAATAACATATTTGAATGAAAATGTTTCCTAAACACAGAACTGGCCAATGTACCATCCTCTTGTCTCAATACATTCACATCCAAAAAGGGAATAGATGACGGATCGCAATTGGCAGTGAATCTGAACAACCATTAATTTTCATTCAAATACTGGACAAACTCTCATAGCTATACTTCATCCGATTTCCACACGATCCAGCAGTCATCCAAAAAGCGTCTCCAAATATCTATTTCATCAAGAAATAGATTGTGATTGTTATCATAAATAATCATTTGCTCAAGATAACCCATGAACAAATCAGCATATATGGGTGCAAAGGATGTACCCATAGCTGTCCCTTTAAGCTGTAGATAATATTTGCTGTTGAAGTAGAAAACACTTTTTTGTGAGGACATGTTCTGCCAAACACAGAAGAAAGGTGTTGAAACCTGGACTGTACAATGGAATTTTATCCAACCAGTATTCCAATGCACATAGCCCTGCCCAATGTGGAATACTGGTGTATAAAGATGTTACATCCAAGGTACACATTGGCCAACCACGTTTCAATTGAGTGACTCGTATAATATTGAGGAACTCTGTGGTATCCTGCAATCATGCCCTAACTCCTTTCAACAAGGGTTTTAAATAAGTGAGGGAACCTTTCCTAGATACAATCAGTCTCCCTTGTGGTTTACTGGCATTTTTGTGAATCTTTGGGAGAAGGTATAAATACTGAGGTAAAGGATCCTTCACTTTTAAATGAAAAGAAGTAATCTTATCAATAATTCCTTCACTAACTGCATTTTTCAAAAAGCTATCTATTTCTTTTTTAAACTTAGTTGTGGGGTCAATAGGCATACATGTACAGAATCTAGCAGCCTGTAGCAGCTTTTATCAGCCTCCTCAGCATACATTAACTAATGCATCACTACTATGGTACCACCTTTGTCTGCTTGAAAAATAACAATATTTTTATTATTCCTTAACCTATCTATGGCTTCCACTTCTGATGTTGTTAAGTTAGGAGGAAACAAATTCTCATTATTATTAGAACTACAATGCAGTTCTTTCAAAATACATTTAAGAAATATTTCCACATTTTTGTTCATAGGTGGAATGTATGTAGATTTAAGAAACCTAAAGCTGCTAGAATGAGTACAACCACCATCCAAACTATCTTCATGGAAATGCAATTTAATATTCAATAATCAACAAACTGCATAAAGATCCTGCACAAAAATGTCGTCAGACACAAAAAATCCAGGAATGAAGTTCAATCTTTTTATTAAGTATCATATAATCAGAATCAGACAATACCACAGATGAAATATTGAGAACATTGTCTCGAGGATTTACTTGGGTTTCAAAAGGTTCAACATTACTTCCAAAGATCTGTCTGCACTTATGCTTCCTACCCCCCCCACTTTTTTCTGTTAATAAAGGGACTGAACTAATACCCTGTGTTGAGTCTCCTTGTTTAAAAGAACAAGTTTTCTTATGAGCTGGTGATGTTTGCTGTCTTTCAGTTTCAGTATCAGTGTAGGAAGACAAATCTTCCCCAGAAGTGTCACTAACTGTTTTTTAAGGATAGATTTCCTTCCTTTCCTCTTTTAACCCATTTGTAATGAGCCATTTTTAACAAATTTGACACTTTTAACATAATCAAAAGGTTTCCCCAAATTATAATCCCTTAAATCCCTGTTGAATTTAAGTATTTTCCTTTCTTTCAATTCTTGTTCAAACTTTAACAAGTCCTTACTCAATTTATCAAAAAAAGAAGTTATGTACCTACCATAACGTTCCATGTTAGTTGTCCTTCATCTCACCTTCCTTCTTGCTGGATGGGGTTCGGAGCTGATTCTCGGCTCCGACTCGACCACTTATTATAGCTCGAGAGCTCTTTACTGGCTTGAGGCTACCCCTTATTCCAGAATGCCCAGCGTCAGCTACCCAGATCTCGTTTGAGATAGCTCACACTAGACATAATTATAGAAAATAATCCATTAATAGAACTGGATATGCAGTTAATTGTCATGGTTTTGTTGGGAAGTGACTAATAACAAAACAAATTAGCCAGTGAAACCATTGAGAAACTCCTCTCAATCCTTGAGGAAGGGGGTCGGGGGGGGGGGCGCAAGAAGGAAGGCGAGATGAAGGACAACTAACATGGAACGTAGGTACATAACTTCTTTATGTTAAGTTGTCTAATCTCGCCTTTGTTCTTGCTGGATGGGACAGCATCCCTAGCACCTCAATCCTGGGTGGCTCAATAGAACAGACTCTTCAGAACCATGGAACCAAAGGAAGCCCTGCCCCAGGAGACCACATCTACTTTGTAATGAGAAATGAATGTATGAGGATCTGCCCAAGTAGCTGCTGCACAAATTGAATCTATGGGCAATCTAGACTGAAACACTACCGAAGTAGCTACTGACCTGGATGAATGACCTTTGGGTTTTGTTGGAAGATCTTTTTGTCGCAAACGGTAGGTATGGGCTATGGTGTCTGATAACCATTTTGACAATGTTACTTTAGAAACTGGAAGGCCTTGTTTGTTGTTAGCAAATGAAAGGAACAACTGATCTGATTTTCTCATCTCTTTAGTTCTATGGAGATAAAAACGCAGTTGTCTATGCACATCCAATTGGTGTAATCTGTATTCTGCCTTGTTGGAATGATTAGGGAAAAAGACAGGAAGGTCAATGGATTGATTCAAATTGTGTTCTGAACAAACGTTAGGTAGAAAAGATGGGTTGGTTCTCAGAGAAACTCTGTCTTTGTGAAAAACTAGGTATGGAGAGCGAACACATAGTGCATGAAGTTCTGAAACACGTCTGGCAGAAGTAATAGCAACTAAAAAAAGAGTTTTCCAAGAGAGAAATTCCAAGGAACATGATGTTGCTGGTTCAAAGGGTGGCAGTATCAAGGAGGCCAGAACCAAATTGAGATCCGAAGGTGGAAGGGGCTCTTTTACTGGGGGGGGGGTCTAAGTAGAGATGTACCTCTCATGAAGGCCTTGCAGAGTTTGTGAGACATTAGAAACTCTGACATGAAAATTTGAAATGGCAGCTAATTGTACTTTGATGGTAGCAGTCGCTGCACCAGAATGAAACAGTTCTGCTAAGAAATCCAAAACCTCGTGCACAGGAGCTGTAAAAGGATCTAAATTTCTGGATTCTGCCCAGTAAGAGAATCTTTTCCATTTGCTAGCATAGACTTTCCTTGTAGTTGTGTTATAGGAGGAAACAGTAAAATCACGCACTGCTGGGGAAATATTGGGGAGCCTGGCTAGGACTGGAAGTGGAGTAACCAAGCTGTGAGCTTGAGGGATTGGTGTAGCCCGCCTGATTGATGAATCAAGAGGTCCGGTACTGGGTCCAGAATCCAAGGCTGGGCTAGAAGGTGGGGGTGAAGGAACGGAAACCAAATCTGCTGAGGCCAATAAGGGGCAATGAGGATCATTTTGCAACCCAACGATTTTGCTTTCTGAATGACTTTTGGAATTAGGGGAAAGGGGAGAAATGCATAAAGGAGTCCCTGAGGCCAATCATGGACTAAAACGTCCCTGGGTGTCTTTCCTGGAGGGGGAACAAGGGAGAAGTAGCTGCTACACTTGTTGTTGAGGGGAGAGGCAAAGAGATCGCAGCAAGGCTGGCCCCATTTACAGAAAATAATATCCACAATTTCCTGTTTCAGAGACCACTCGTGAGGCATGAGGATCGCCCTGCTGAGCCTGTCCGCTATTATGTTGGATGTCCCAGGGATATGCATTGCTGTCAGAAAATGTTGGGAGGAAATTACCTATTGCCACAGTCTGAGGGCCTCTTGGCACAAGGGGTAAGACCTGGTTCTGCCCTGTTTGTTGATGTACCAAACCACTGACATATTGTCTGTCTGTCTGTATTGCAATAGTCCCAGCAGGGAAAGTCTTGAAGAGCTTGCAATGCTAGGAGCACCGCTCTCAACCCCAGGACGTTGATGTGCAAGTGGTACTCCTGAGGTTGCCAAGTGTCTTGGACTGTCTTCCCTAGATAATGCCCCCCCACACCCTATCAGGGAAGCATCCATGGTTACTGTGGCGACCGGATGGGGTTCCATAAAAGGTCTGCCCTGAGTAACTAATGGTGAGACCATCCACCAGGAAAAGTGTCGTTTGCAAGATCCATAATTAACACCATGTGAAACATGGGTAATTCCTGGAAGAACCATTGCGTGAAAAGAAGCCACTGAAGGATTCTCATGTGAAAGCATGCTAAGGGAACTAGATGAATGGCCACTGCCATGGACCCCAGAGCTTTAAGAACATATTTGACTTGAATTCTTTTCCTCCTCAGGAGAAGTGACACATGTTTTCGAATAATGGAAACTCTTTCCTGAGGCAATTTTACAATCATTTTTCTTGTGTTTAGCTCTGCTCCTATGTATGTAATAGATTGACAGGGCAACAAGGCAGATTTTTCGAAGTTTATTGTGATGCCTAGTTGAGCACAGGATGTGATGGTATAATCTCGTGCCTCTATAAGTTATTGCCTGGTGGTATCATTGATGAGCCAGTCATCCAGATAAGGAAACACCTGGAATCGTAGATGTCTCAGGTGAGCCGTGACTACTGCCATGCATTTGGTGAACACCCTGGGGGCTGTGGTGAGACCAAAGGGCAGAGCTCTGAACTGGTAATGACTGACCCCCTAGCAAGAAGTGTAGAAATCTCCTGGACCATCTGTCCATTTTTATATGACAGTACATGTCCTGAAGATCTATGGAGCACATCCAATTGTCCTGACCCAGAAAGGGGAGAATGGACTGCAGTGTTACCATCCGGAACTTTTCTTTTTGTACAGATTTGTTTAACCTGCAGAGATCCAAAATTGGTCTCCAGTCCCCTGTCTTTTTGGGCACTAAAACGAATCTTGAGTAAGTTCCGGATCCTACTTGGTCTGCAGGGACTTCCTGTATGGCTCTTTTTTCTAGCAGTCTTGAAACTTCTGTGACTGCCTGATCCCTTAGATTGGGTGGAACATCTAGGATGGATTTTTTTGAAACAAAAGGGGGATGATGAAAGGGAATCTTGTAACCTCTGGATATAATGGCTAGTACCCATTTGTCTTTTGTAATATTTTGCCAGGCGATTGGGTACAATGAAAGCCTTCCCCAACTGCCTACAGAGTTGAGCAGTTGGGCATCCCTTCAGGGATGTTGATATGGTATGGAAGAGAACATATCTCTGTCACCCTGATTTTGCGGACCCCCCCTCTGCCACGAGAGCGGCGTCTGCCATTGTTATTATTTCCCCCTCTGCCCCTGGGGGAAAAATCACCACGTGCATCAGGCAAGGGTCCCTGGGATTTCTGAAACCACATCTTTCCACCCTTCTGACCCTTTGGGTATGGTCTGATAGGAGTGGAAAAATTGACGCCAACATCAGAGAGCGTCTTGCCTTCCTGCTGGCACCTGGTAAGCATATCTTTCACCTGAAGCCCAAAGAGAGAGGAGCCATCAAAGGGGGTATTGGTGAAGGACGTTCTGAAAGGTTCCATAAACTGACACAGCTGCAGCCAAGAATGTCTCCTAAAAGCCACTCCTGTTCCTGCAGCTCTACTCACTCCATCGGCTGCTTAAGAAATAAGCCTCATGGAGGAGTTGACTATTGAATTAAGAGTCGTCAGCTGGGTAGCTACCTTGGCTGAAGCTCCCTCAGCTGTGGGATCTTGTAGGGTATCTCCAAGCTCTTTTAGGAGATCCCTCTGAAGCCTAGTAAAATGGGAAAGATAGTTCAGGGACCTAAGGGAGAAGGTCGTTAATGACAACATCCACTTCCCATATCTGTCCATTGTACGAGAGTCTTTATTCAGTGGATGGACAGATGAGGAGGTTTCAGCTAACTCTCTCTTTGTGGCTGCTGCTACCACTATGGCATCAACTGAGACACCTTTAGTTAAAAATTGTTTGTCTTGGGGAGCTGTGGTGAATTTATTGGGTCTCCTCGGGACAGGTTCCATGGAATCTGGAGCTGACCAAGCCTTTTGAGACAATACAGATACGAGTGGATCAAAAGACGGAGACACCCAGGAGGTGGAAGGTCGGGAACTAAACGCATCCAGGTATAGGGACTCATCCTCGGAGGAGGCTAGGGAAGTCTAGCTATGCCTCTGCCTGAGAATCTCAAGGATGTCCGAAAAGGAAACATCTTCAGAGGGGGACCTTGAAGACCCCTCCGATTCATCCAGGTCTGTATCTGAGGTGACAGACTCAGGGCAGTCTTGATGCTTCCTCTTGCACGTTTTCTTCTGGAAAGCCTGCTCAGAATGCTCTGGGGAGGTTTTGGAAGAAGAGGGTTCACCCAATGGGCTGTCCTAGGGCATAGGTTCCCTATGCTTTTGGGGCTGGAGGAGGAGCAAAGATTGTCACAGCAAGGAGGAGATAAGGGGCTTACAATAAAAGGAACTTACAAACTACTACAAGAGAGAACATATATATCAAATTTTAAGCACAATATTTGAGTTCGATAGAAAAAAAAATTATACTAAGCCTGAGTCAGTATTGATCGCAACCACGCAGCTAAAGAGGCAAATGAGATCTGGGTAGCTGATGCTGGGCATTCTGGGATAAGGAGTAGCCTCAAGCCAGTAAAGAGCTCCCAAGCTACAGTAAGTGGCTGAGTCAGAGCCAAGGATCGGCTCCGAACCCATCCAGCAAGAACGAAGGTGAGATTGGACAACTTAACATCACAGTTTATATTTAGGCAAGCCCTCATAAGGTTTTGCTCTCTCACATATCTGCATCACTTCAGATATATATGTATTAATTCTACGTTCATAATATTCACGTAAAGTTATGACAAACTGCATGGACGCATTCTGTTGAATTTCAGACCAAACAGTAAGAAGTGTATCATCAGGCTGACCTACCAAAGGTTTAATATGAATCCTTAACCCCCTTGATGTAATACCCTTTTCTAAGTATGCCTTAAAAAGCCTAAGGTGCCATACAAATGACCTAAGTGTTTTCATATTTTTGTTTAACTGATCAAAAATGGAGGTACACATAGTATCCGAGGATGGTTCACCTGATTAACATCATTGTTTAGAGAACCAATACCAAAAACCTGAACATCTTCTTTGTTGGCTGACAATCCCCTCAAAATGGTAATCAAATCCATGATCTACACAATAATACAGTTTGTCAATGCTTAATAAATGGATATAAGGAATTAATATGACCAATGAGAGAGTTGTTAAAAAGGCCCAAAAGACTAAGATGGCACTCTCATATATAACAGTACAACCATAAAGAATACAATCATAAATGTTGATCCATCATATACTAACAGGGACACAATGTGAAGTGCACTATATCAATAATCACTAATATATGTTGAAACCCTTATAAAATATAAAACGTATCCAAAGCCATGAAACACATGACCTATGCATACATCAATCATTAACCACTAATGTGCATATTACAAAAGAAAATTATGTTTTGAAAAACCTGACACAACTAAATAAATATTGTCAGTAGCAAGCATAAGCAACACTGAAATTATTGTATGACATATGGATAAACAATACATCTAATTCAAAACAATCATTCCAATGCCACAAAATATTCCCATAAAGAATACACAATCTTCTTCTTCTTCTTTAGGCTTTTCCCTGTTAGGGGTCCCCACAGCGGATCACTGTCCGCTCATGATTGGCAGTGGAGTTTTACAGTGTACAGTTGCCAGCCCGGCGCCCAACCTTCCACAAAAGGCGCACACAAGCACGCACTCACACCTAGGGCCAATTTAGTGTGTCCAATCCACCTACAGCATGTCTTTGGGATGTGGGAGGAAACCGGAGCACCCGGAGGAAACTCACGCGACCACAGGGAGGACATGCAGACTCCATAAATAGTGGTTAAAAATACTGAATATCAAAAGAAAACATGAAAATCCCTGACATATGTTTCCCAATATCATTATATATCCATAACAGAAAAATGTTTAGGCTGTAAAAATAATTATAAAAATATTAAATCATGCACTAAGAAAGATATTAGCTAGTACAATTTACTTGAAGACTATTAAGTCCATGGTTAAACAAAGATTTTATCAAAAACGCAACAACCTGCATGTGAAAAACAGCCCAAAACAAAATGTCCGTTAATCCAAAAAAAGTCTACATATACTCTAGTAATGATTTGGTTAATCCAATGATCGAATGATTATTCTGTCACAAAAATGTTGATATGAACACCTTCAGGAATGCATGGATCATGCGATCCCAAATAAAACCAAGACCCAATCCTCCAAAGGCAGACGTCCTGTCTGGTGGACCCCAGCCATAAACAAGCTATACAACAGAAAGAGGAAGCTACTAAATGATAGAGCAAAATTCCAAAAAGGGAAGGCATCTCTGATCAGTATTAGCAAAAAACTACGGGCACTCATAAAATCGTCTAAGGCCAGCTTCGAGAGAAAAATTGCCCAGGACACTAAGGATAATCACAAGGCTTTCTTTAGTTATGTTAGGAACCTGGGTGGTAATTCCCAGATATGCTCAGAATTAGTCCAAAATGACAAAAAATACACCGAACCCACAGACATTGCCAACATCCTAGCTGACAGGGTCAGCGCAAACTTCTCCCCCCCCCCACCAAAAGGGCAAATATCTATTCCAGCAGAGTGCTGCCCCCCTGACATCTCAGATGCCCTCTCCAAATCAAAAAACACAGCATCAATGGGACCAGACGGTGTCCCGGGCTGCATCCTACATGAACTCCAAGAAGAGCTAAACCCAAACATAAAACTACTGTTCAGTCTCAGCCTTACTACAGGATATGTACCCAAAGAGTGGCGTACAGCAACTGTGGTCCCTCTCCACAAAGGTGGTGCCTCATCGGATCCTGGAAACTATCGCCCCATAAGCCTGACTAGCTTGGTCTGCAAAGCTATGGAAAGGATAATCATGGACCTCATAAATAAAGATATTGAGGACCTACAGACACTGGATCCTACCCAGTTCGGCTTTGTTAAGGGCAGATCCTGCCTCTTAAACCTGGTTGATTTCTTTGAAACAGTCACCAAGGCCATTGACGAGGGGAAGGTGGTCCGCACAGCCTACCTGGACCTTGCAAAAGCCTTCGATACAATACCCCAATCGGGCATTATAGATAAACTCACCAGCTTAAATATAAACCCCTATGTCACTAGATGGGTTGCAAACTGGCTCAAGGACAAAACCCACATGGTTAGAATTGCTGGAGCCATGTCAGACTCCAAACCAGTTACAAGTGGCGTCCCACAAGGCTCAGTCCTGGGACCTCTCTTGTTCAGTATATATTTCTCTGAGGAACAGGCCAACACGGAAGGACTGTGGCTGACCAAGTTTGCAGATGACTGCAAACTGGGCGCCATAATCGACTCTCCAGCTGACACAAGCTTCCTCCAAAAGGGCCTCATAGAAACAGACAACTGGTGACAGAGCCATGGCCTCAAGCTAAATGCCAAAAAGTGTATAGTCATCCCCTTTGGCAAAAACAAAGTGCCCACAAATTACCACATAGGTGGTAATCCATTAAGTACAGAAGAAGTAATTAGGGACCTGGGGACCCAAGTTGATAGCAATCTCTCATTTGACAACCACGTGGCCAAAGTGGTTAGAAAAACATTTTATATAGCCCACCTAATCATGAAGGGATTCACATCTAGATCAGGGGAGGTCATCGTGCCTCTTTACTCATCCCTCATCAGGCCCATAATTGAGTACAATGCCCCTTTTGGGATGTACCTTACCAGACACCTGCAGCAACTGGAAAGACCCCAAAAGTATCTCATCAAGAGGATCAAAGGGCTCAAACAGATGCCATATGCTGCCCGGTTAAAGAAACTCCAGCTCTACTCAGTGGCATACCGCCTGTTCAGAGGTGATCTGTGCCTGACGTATAAAGCCATGTCCAACCCGGAATTAATGGACATGCTGCACCTCAGAAAATCCAAATCCTATCGAGCTACATGCTCGAGAGACTTGAACCTCAGCACTGAAATAAATAGGACATGCTGGAGGGACAGATTCATAACCCAGAGGCTCCCTTCACTCTGGAATAAAATCCCAGTCCAGGTTAGGCAGAGTCCCTCACCGACTCTCTTCAAGAGGAATCTTGATGAGTGGATGGGAGATCGTAGGTTTACCCTGGGTATGACTTCTGTGTCACTATTAGACAGAGGCACAGTATACTAACCTCAAAAAAAGGGCATAGCAAAATTAATTTAAAATGGGTGGCGAAAGCCAAACACACTCTGGCTAGGCTTATAAATGCCCTAGGGCAGATAGCCTAGTATGAACCTATGAACCTATATGTTTGAAACCTTCAGCAGCATGAATTGAAGACAGTCCTGCAAACAACAAAATTGCATGCAAACTATAATGATGTCCAAATAATAATGAAAGTTCCCCTGTAGAGAGAAACCACCTTCCAATATGGACACCACACAGTAAACGAATGGTTTAAACAGGTTGAATAGCCCAACTGCCACAAAAAATAGCCCAGTGCAAAGCAAAGTCTAAACAATATAATATTGCTGCAAAAACAATGGCAATAAAGTCCACCTTGTATAATAAAAAGTTCCAACTTAGAGAAATCGGTTGGTGTTCACCTCTTCTGAAAGCCTGGAGAAAAATAACAAACTGAGCACTGAAACCCCTCCTTATGCTGCAGCATAACATCAAGGAACTGAAGTAATACTCATGAAGAAGACACCTGTGATGTACCCACTATGTCTACAATAAAAATGGAAGGGCACTGCAGGAAGAAATGTCAAAACCACCAAACATTAGTGACCACAGGGATCATTATCCCATGCATCCCATAACAGTCCATGTGAGAATGCTGCATGTCTACCAACTGCTATGCAGTGTCATGTCCACATGATTCATAGATTCATAGGTGTGTACTAGGCTAATGGCCCTGGAGCCTATACAAGCCTAGCCCATAGACGTGCCCTGGCATCGTGCTGCCTGACGTTAGTTCCCAGTGTCTCTATCAAGTACAGGCACTGGAGTGATCCCCGGGGTGAACTTTCTATTTCACAGCCACCCATCAAGATTTCTCTTGAAGAGGGCCAGTGAGGTGCTTTTCTTGACATGTATGGGAAGTCTATTCCAGAGCATGGGCAGTCTCTGGGTTATAAACCTGTCCCTCCAGCATGTTCTGTTATTTGTGATAATGAGGCTGAGGTCTCTAGAGCATGTGGTGTGGAGGGACTGGTATTTCTTTAGATGTAGCATTTCTAACAGAGCTGGGTCAGACATGGCTTTGTAAGTCAAGCAGAGATCACCTCTTAGTAGATGATATCAGACAGAAAATAGCTGGAGTTTTTTGAGTCTATCCGTGGGTTTAAGGCCTATGATCCTTTTCGTGAGTTACTTTTGTGGCCTTTCCAGTTGTTGCACGTGTCTAGTGAGGTACATGCCAAATGGGGCATGATAATGTTAAAAACTATGCCTTTGTTGTGGAAGTAATAATGTGTGTTTAGTGTGAAATCAGTCAAAGAGTGTTTCATTTATGCCATCTGACAATCCAAAGCAGAACAGCATATTACTACAGGAATCAACAGAGAGCTATCTTTCCTCATCAGATTAACAATTAATGAAACCATTGTTTCTTTCACAAAGATAAAGACTCTTCGCAGACAAAAGAAAAAGTAGCAGTAAGGTAGATACAGACACTGGCTGAAGGGAAGACAGAAGTGTAGCCAGAGTAAATTATAACACTGATTTAAATGTGGCAACAGGGATTCAGTGCAAAGTGCTGCACTTTGAAAGAAGTACCCATGGGGGATTACTGGAAGGCAAGAACAAAAATCTAGGAGTTGTGAATGAGGAAAATGACCTAAAACAACTCAGTAAAAAATAATCTAGTCCAGCCACAGAATGAGATGTCTGCAAGGAACACAAAAGTACTGCCTCAGTAAAAGGGTGATGAATCATGAAACACATTACTGATGACCAGGAGGCCTTTTCCACAATTACATCAATTCAAGTGGTGACAGCGTATGGCAAAACACATGAAAGAAAATACGCTGGGGGCAACAGCTCCAAAGGGATTGGTTGCACACACATTAACTGAATGGAATACCTATACCTGTCTGAGGACAAGGCAGTGAACATGCAAATGATGAGACCACAACTATGAAACTTGCATAATAGATGTCTAAAATGTTGCTATATTACATATACAAAAACACTTTATGGTAAAACACTTCTGCAAAAGTTGTTTTGTGTCAGAAGCCCCCTTTGCACGCAGTGGGATCCCTCTTAATTATTCTCATTCAAATGTCACATGACCTCAGGGATAAGTGCAAGATAAGAAGCTACCATTATTCTCACATATACCTTGTACTATATGTATCACTAGAATTGGAAAACTAATGTAATGGGGATGTGGTGAATACAGCCCCTCACATAAGGGGTTAAGGGGAACTTTCCCCCTATGAAAAACTATGTCTCCAGTAGCTTTGAAGTATATGACTTCAAAGTGAATGTTCTCAGTCACTCTTTTTGGTTTGCAGTCTTCATGGATCTACTCTTCTGGTCTAAACATTCCCACCTTAATTTTTTTAAACAGATAGTGAAATATAAAGCTCCCATTTCAATGTGCCCTAACCTTTTACAGGTGGTTATTATGCATATCAGTTTGTGTGTGTGAATCAACTAGAGCACAAATGCTTCTGAACATACAGGAAGTTTTTGTAACAGAAAAAAATGCACTGTATAATAAAATCAGAGATAAGTATATAAGTGAAAGTTACCCAGTTTGTCTCAAAACGCACTTAGGCATGAGACAAAATCTGTTTTCTACATATCCTACCATACCTTCTCATTTACTGCATCACATACTATCAAATGTGAGCAGTGCTTACCTTAAAAAAAACATTTACATCATTTGTGTCCATACCTGAATTTTGCTGTGGAGATTCAGTGGCTTCTGTTGGATTTTTTGAAGGCTCTTCATCTGTGCTGCATTTATTCAAATTTCCAAAAGTAATCCGTGCATTCAGTATATGAAACAGGGGTATTTCTGCAAGAAATACATACATTTTATGAACTGGTGATTTAAAATCCACAAAGCTAATATATAAATTTTCCTGAAATATTTAAGCAGTTACAATCTGGTTAAATGATTTATTTTTTTATCACAATAATTTTTAAAACTGTCAGACTTTCATAAGAAAATATACTCTATGACCATATCTCAGTAATTACTATTAGTAGAAATAGAAATAATACAAAAAAAAAAAAAGTAAAGTCATCTTGCAGATTAGAACAGCCCTAGCATTGCTTCTGGAAAAGCATTTTCATTATTTCTCAATAAAAATACAATGCCTGTAATATAAAGTGGTTTATATATTATCAAGTATTTTAAATGAAAATATTCTGTTCAAACTGGCACATTTACTTCTACCATGTTAGTGCAGCTCCATTAATTCCCCGTGGTGGCTTTAATACATTCCACGTGCAAGTAGCATGGCTCTGTGGTGGTGGTGGTAATGATGGTGGTAGAGATACGGAGACTCATCTGTCTCCTCTCCACTGACAGCTGTTAAGAAATAGGCCATATGACCACATATATGAACATACAAAGATCCCAAAGACAGTGACTAGCGACCTATCAAATTCTCCTAAGTGCTGCAATTAGCCCCCAAGCAGCTGCCCCTCCCACACCCAAATCTCACACCTACCTTGTTATGTCCACACAACTTGGAACTTGTTTGATGACTTATATTGTATCACTGACGCAGGCAATTACCCACAGACTTCTTTCTTATCTCTCTTTCAGTGTAAACATTTTTAAATTTCTACGTTTCTCCCTAGATGCCAAACTCCTCCATACTTTTCACCATTTTGTTAACTTAGTGCTGCATGCATCCTGCCACCTGAATTTTTCTACACTTTTATAGCTTCCACGACAATATACAGTACTCAAGATGCAGCTTTATAAGTACCCTGTACAATGGAAAGATGACCTCAGTATCTCTGGAATCCATTGCTCATTCTAAGGAACCCAAAACATTAATGTCCTTCACCACTCACCTTTCACACTGCACTGCATGATTATTACTCCCAAATCATTTTCTCTCCTGTTCCTCTTAAGGCCATCCAACCAAGACTACATTTTTTTTATATGGTTCTCCCCTCTGCAGTGTATCACCATGCACTTGTTTAAATTAAATCCTAGCAGCCACTGCTACCTGCTATATGTCATTCTGGAGAGCAGATCTCATATCTATGCCTACCATACAGACATGAAAGCTATGAAATCTTCTCCTTCAAAATATCCAAACAGTTAATGTACAGATTTTCTACAACTCTATTAGGAATTCTTGAAATTCAAGTTTAACTGTACCAACCAATATACTGACACAGCAAGTGGTTATGCAAACAGACTGTGTGGAAACCTGGATAAATGCATTTATCTGGCAGTCCTTACCAGATCCAAACAAAATGGGAAGTTTAAAAGTAAATCAGCCTGGTGGTCTACATGTATAAATAAGAAATACAGTAAAACAGAAAACCTTCATATCAAGGTTAACATTAAAAAGCTACTGAAAGAATTAAAAACGGCATCAGGAAAATGAAGCATCACATGAACTTATCCTAGCATCATAAGCTAACCATTAAGCAGGGATGGTAACCATGTTGATGATACCGGGGTATGCAACCCATGCTTAGAAAATACTGGAGAGAAAGTACCGTTTTGTACCTACCATAAATGTAGATGTTTGAGTGCTAATACAGCTGCAGTCATAACAGACGGGTTTTCCTGCCATCAGGCGGGTCCTCGGCCGGCCGAATTCCAAAGTCTAGGTCTGGCGTCGGATGTCGTCACTTCTTCCCTGACGTCAGTGTGACAGGGGTATAAAAGAACCAGCCGACGCCATTTTCTTCAGTTTTTTTTTGCCCCAGATGTCAGGTGCCCCCAGAAGGAAGGCAATACATAAATTTATGTAATAACGCAATGCAATATAATCAAAAAACAGTAGTTGCAAGCAAATACACCATAAAAGAATACCCCAATCAGGTTGTATGAGGAGGTGTTAGCCATTAGGCCTGTCCCAAGAGGGGAAGGAGAGAGGGAAACCTGGACTGCAGCTGTATTAGCACTCGAACATCTACATTTATGGTAGGTACAAAACTGTACTATGTTCATCGTGCATACAGCTGCAGTCATAACAGATGGGTAGAATCCCAAAGCTAAAAAAGGGGTGGTAGGCACTAGGTGGAACTTGGAGGAGCCAGGATGCCCTGCAAGACTGCAGTGGCAAAGCCTGCTCTAGATTTGGAGTATAATGGTAGGTGAAAGTGCTTGGAGAAAGTATGTACAGAACTCCAAGTGGCTGCTTCCAAAATATCTTTGGTAGGAACCCCCCTGAGGAAAGCTGCAGAGGTAGCTGTGGCCCTTGTGGAGTGAGATCTGATGTCTGCAGGTACAGTTTACCATGAAAAGAGTAACAATAGCGTATGCAGTGGCCTATCCACTTTGAGACTGTCTGTTTGGAAATAGGCTTCCCTTGAGCTCCTGTAGCATAGGACACAAAGAGTTGCTCTGATTTTCTGAAAGGCTTTGTTCTGTCCAAATAATAACGTAGCTGTCTGTGAATGTCCAAGGAATGTATTAGTCTCTCCCCTTTGTTTTGAGGATTAGGGTAAAAGGTAGGTAAGTGGATAGCCTAATTCAAGGCTACCCTGGATACTACCTTTGGCATAAAGGAAGGATTGGTTCGTAAGGAAACTCTGTCTTGATGGAAAATGATGAAAGGCTGCACAGCCATGAGGGCTTGTAGTTCCGAAACCCTATGAGCTGAGGTGATAGCTAGAAGGAAGGCTGTTTTCCAGGACAAATATTGCAGTTCTGTTGAAGCAACTGGCTCAAAAGGAGGCAAGGTCAGTTTTTCTAGAATTAAATTGAGGTCCCAAGCAGGTACTGGTTGTTTCCTTGGGGGTTTTATATTCTTAGCCCCTCTGAGGAACTGTCTTAAGAGGGGGTGAGAGAATAAAGGAGGATCAGTGTTGTATTCTGCAGAAATGGCTGAGGCATGGATTTTGATGGAGGAGAAAGAAAGTCCACTGCTTAGCATCTCGGCTAGGTACTGTAATATTTGAGGTAAATTCAGTATTCCAGGATTCTGACCCTTTTTCTGATTCCAGGCACAAAACCGTTTCTATTTTGCGGAGTAGGCTTTTCTAGTAGAAGGCCTTCTGGCCTCCAAAGTGACATCCTGCACCTTCTTGGAGAGTAGGGTCTGTTGTGAATTTAAGGAATCTTCCATGCGGCTAGATTGAGTGTTTTCAGCTGACTGTGAAGAGTTTTGAAGTTGTGCTGAGTCAGTAGAAGAGGCATTAGAGGCAGGATCTATGGTGGGGAATGTGTCAGGCTCCTCAGGAGTGGGTACCAGTGCTGTCTTGGCCAGTCTGGAGCAATGAGAATCATCTTTGGTCTGTCTGCTCTGGTTTTTAATAGAACTTTGGGCAGCAGAGGAAGAGGTGGAAAGGCATAAACTGTCATTGTTGTCCAACTGAAAGAGAGTGCGTCCACTTTTCCAGGCCTGTGGATGAAAGGTCCTTGAGCAGAATTTTGTCAATTGGTGATTTCTGTGGGTGGCAAAGAGATCTATGTCTGGCCTTCCCCATGCTTGAATTATCTTTGTAAAAACTTGAGGATGCAACTTCCATTCGGGTGGATCTGTCATATTTCTGCTTAGGTTGTCTGCCAGCGTGTTTTCCTTGCCTGGCAGGTACTGTGCTTGAAGTTCGATTTGTAATTCCAGAGCCATGTGCCAAAAAGACATGGCTAGCCTGCATAGGGGATATGAATGAGTTCCTCCCTGTTTGTTTATGTACCACATCACTGTGGTGTTGTCTGTCCTTATCAATAGCTGGCCTGGATGCAGTAGGTCTGAAAGCCATAATAGCATTTATTACTGCTAGCATTTCCTTTTGATTGATGTGTAGGTGCTTTTCTTTTTAGGACCATTTGCCCTGAATGCACCGATCTGTCATGTGCGCCCCCAGGCGTAGTCCGAGGCGTCTGTTGTGATGACTTGATTTGCTTGAGGCTTGCAGAATGAGAGACCTGTTTCTTTGGCATGCTTGAGCCCACCACAGAAATTCCTTTTGAAGACATGGAATCAGTGGTATAATTGTTTCCAAACTGTGGCTGTGTTGAGACCATAGGTTTTTTAGGTACCATTGAAGTTTCCTCATATGCAGCTTTGCACATGGGATTAGCAGGATGCAAGATGCCATGAATCCCAGAGCCTGCAGGATTTTCCTTGCAGTCAGCCTGGTGAAGGTTGCCAGTTTTCTAAAGTATTGAGTTAGTTGCCCTTGTTTCTCTGGCGTGAGGTAGGCCATCTGGGTATTTGTATTCAAGCTGGCACCCAGGAAAATTATTGTTTGAGAGGGTATTAGCCTTGATTTCTTTTTGTTGACTATGTATCCCAGAGAATTCAACAACATTATTACAAACACCAGATGTTTCAGAAGTATGTGCTTGCTGTCCGCTTGGATCAGGCAGTCGTCCAAATATGGGTATATTTGTATCCCTTGAAGTGTGCAGTAGGCAATTACTGATGCCAGGCATTTCGTGAACACTCTGGGTGCAGTAGATAAGCCAAAGGGCAATGCAGATAATTGATAATGGGTTGAACCTGCAAGAAATCTGAGGTATCTTCTGCAATCTTGTCTGATTGGGACATGCAGGTATGCCTCCTTGAGGTCCAATGTTACCAGCCAAGACTCCTTGCCCAGCACGGGAAGAAGCTGCTGTAATGTGAGCATCTTGAATTTTGGCATGAGTGAAAATGTGTTTAGGATGGATAGGTCCAAAATAGGTCTCCAATCTTGCCCTTCCTTGGTACCAGGAATAGTCTGGAATAAAAACATTGACCCTGTTCTTGTGCAGGTACCTCTTGAATTGCTTTCATGTCCATGAGATCTGAAATTTGTTTTTGTGCCTCTGCCCTTTGATTGTGTGGCAGGTTTGGCATGCCTTTCATTTTTGGAAGGGTGTGAAAGTGGAATCTGTAGCCTCTGTCTATAATGTCCAGGATCCATTTGTCTTTTGTGACAATATGCCAATTTTTCGAAAATAATGCCAGTTTTCCGCCTAAAGGTGCTGCCATTTGAGCCTTGCTTGGCTTGCAGAGGGGAAAGTCATTGGGTCTGCTTTCTGAATGGCTGTGAACTATCCTCACCACCTCTTTGTGTAGGTGCTTGCCATTGTCTGCCTCTAAATGATCCTTGAGATTGCCCTCTACCCCTAGGGCGCCTGTATCTACCTCTTTGGGGTCTGTCTGTGGCTGGAAAGGACCGATTTTTTGAAGGCCAATTTCTACTGAAACGTGGAGGTTGTACCTGTAGGAAATCTTTCACTGTTTGCATCGATTTTTGCCTTTTCCTCCATTTTCTTTAGCACCTCCTCAGCTTTAACACCAAGCAATACATCTTTTTGAAGAGGTGCATCTAGTAATTTAGCTTTGACATGATCTGGTAAGGTTTGCTCTTTGAGCCAAGCATGTCTACGTATGACTGATCCTGTAACAGCAGCTCTACATGAGGCCTCTAAAGCATCAAAACCACATTGCAAGGTATGTTTACCCACTTGCTCTGCACTATGTAACAAATCCTGCAACTCCTTCAAGTCCGGTTGTTCAGGTTGTGACATTTTGCTTTTCAACTGTGATAACAGAAACTGTTGGTACTTTAACATATGGAACTGACAGTTTAATGCCCTCATGGTTAAGGTGGCCGAGGTGTATACCTTTTTCCCCCCACCTTTCTAAAGCTCTGGAATCTCTCTCTGAAGATAATGGATTTTTAGCAGTGGAGGCCTTAATTCCCTTGGGACCCTGTGAAATAGTTTCTGGATCAGCCGCATGGCTTTTGTATAGGAATTGGTGTGAATCAGGAACCCGGTAATAACTGTGAGGCTTGACTGGAGCTGTAGGTAAAGAATCTGGGTTAAAGCTGGCCTCTGAATACACATCATCTAGTATGTCTAAGACAGGAGGTATAGCCAGAGGCCTGTGCTGAGGGAGCAAGAGGAAATCCCTAAGCCTTTTCTTGGAGTCTGAGTACTCTTGGCCTTCCCAGTGGAAGTGTTCCCTCAAGGTATGTAAAGTTTCCCCAAAAGGGTAATCCTCAGGGGGGGAGACAGAGGGAATGGACTCCTCTGCATCAGAATCTTCAAAAGGGGAGTATGAATGTTCCTGGTCTTCAGAATGTTCTGAAGTAATGGAGGCCTGGTCCAATGAAGGGTATTCTTCCTCCACTCTGGGACTTTTGTCCGAGGGGGGTTGAGAACCCCTGATAAGAGTAATCAAATCCTCAGCCATTTTGAGCATCTGCTTTTTAGGCATGGGGCCTTGAGAGGGGCCCTGTGGAGCTTGTCTTTTAGTATGCATGGCTGCTTTAGACTTAGTGAAAGCCTTGATGGAAAAAGAAGAAGAAGGCCTGAAGACACCTTGAGAGGTGGCAGGCCTGTCTAAACTCTGAGTTTCCCCGCCAAGAGTGGCTTCGGTATCTGTAATCGGGATGTGGGCCGAAGAGCCTGCGACCTCGAGCACAGAAGACACCACCAATGAAGTGTCATCAGTAGTTAGGGGCTGCGTAGGCGCCTCGCTGAGAACCGGAGCACCTGTAGTCGGCTTTAGCATGGTGTCGGTTGAAGTCGCGGACCTCGTATGTCGGTCCTTATCTTTGCGTCTTTTACTCAAAACTGGAGTCGGAGTATCCAACGACATAATGTAATTAAACGTTTTGCCAAAATAGTGTTGGGCGAACTCTGCCTGTTGAATGTAGCACAAAAATGACAGGCCGAGACGTCGTGGTCTGGGCCTAAGCAAGGAATGCAGAGGGAATGAAAATCCTTATGCGGTATTTGCTTCCCACTTGAAATGCAATTATTAACTTTGTCTGACATCGGTCTGAGACAAGAAAAGTTTCCCCAACGGGGTACTTAGCTTTCAAGAAGACTTCAGTTGAAAAATATTTGTAATCTCAGGAGCTGGCCGACTGGCACTTGCGAACTGCTTCTGCTTCGGGCACCGTGCGGCAAGAAAGACTGAAGAAAATGGCATCGGCTGGTTCTTTTATACCCCTGTCACACTGACGTCAGGGAAGAAGCGACGACATCCGACGCCGGACCTAGACTTTGGAATTCGGCCGACCGAGGACCCGCCTGATGGCAGGAAAACCCATCTGTTATGACTGCAGCTGTATGCATGATCAACATCATACCAACAGACATTATTGGCCTTAACAGTCTTGCCTCTATTCACATCGGCCAATGGGGCTGGGATATAGGTAGGGTATACAAATAAACCATCTTTATGGTCACCAATAATATTTCTGCAGTGGGATACCTCAGTCCCTTGTCTGACAATGGGAGGGTTTCAGATTAGGTTGGGGGGAGTGAGGAGAAACTCCTGGCATCTAAGATTGAGGAGTGACACCAGTGGCTGCCAATGGTCCATGCAATACGAGCCAAAAAATTAAAAAGATCTTATATCTGACTGAAATATGCAGTGATTAAATGAGACTGACATAGTGAGGATTTTTGCCTCCCCCCCTGAAACTGGTTATATTTACTGAGAGTCAATATGGCAGCAAAGCCCTTGCATGGGTGTATATTTGTATCAGGATGTCTATGTGGTGAGGGTATCCTGCTTCCCATATAAAAAAATGCTTTTTTTTGATAATGTCAATCATTTTTTGTGATCAAGATTGTTTTGAGTAAACTGTTTCTGATTTCCAGGTACGATTGGCTGGGGAGAATGAAAGAAAGATAAAGTTGAAAAAGAAAATGAAGAGAAATGAAATACATGAAAAAGAAAAACTGAGTGCTAAAATGTGATCAGTAAAATGATAAATGCACCTCTGTATGCTATCTGACCTTGTTGCCAAGATACTCAGATACTATCCTCAGCACTATACACACAAGTTCTACGTAATATGTACTTCCACTATAATTACATGTTGGAAGCAATACAACTTTTAAACTTCTCAGATCAGCACTTCAGCCACCTTTTACAAAGATAAGTCAGAGTATACAAACAGCCATATTTTTATTTACATGCATCAACATGTTACTGCCTGTAAATCTATTTTCAATAAAATAAAGTATCAAACTGCTGTTATCCAAGATCCCCAAAATGCATACTGCTGTTATATATCAGCTGCAGCTGATATTTTTAGGAGCTATTATAAAGTATCTGTAAACATTAGCAAAAATTCACTTCTGCTTAGCAAGAAAATGTATCCTTTAAGACTTACTTAATATTACTTATTTAAATCAACTTTAATGGAAAAAAAAATAGCCACCATACCAATTTTCACAGGAAATCCTGGAGGGAAATTTAATGTAATGAAATCCCGAAGCCTTGCAAAGTGAGCACTAGTTCTAGCCATCAGATCAATAATTGGAGTAACCTGCTCCACAAGAGAAAGTGGGTAATCTTCACTCATCCACAGCATGGCCTTGAATCTAAAGATGAACACGAAAATGAATGCCTTTAAAAAGCCAAACAACTATTTGATTAAATGTATGTCTTACAAGTTCATAACAAAGATTTTCCTCAAAACACAGCATATCACATTTTCTGATTCAACTAAACAAAGTCCAACAGTAGTAGAACAACTGAGCGCTCCTAACTCCATAAAGTTTGGTGTCCATAATTTGGCAAATATACTGAAAGGACTGATATACAGACAAAAAAAGGCTTATTTCCTCTGAGGCTGTTTCAAACTGCATTTTTCTTCTATTGCCAAAGATGTATCGATTTTGATTTGAATATATTAGTTACCAGAAGAATGGGATTCACAGAGCACTACATCAGGTACTGAAATCACTGTTCCTTAATGAAAATGGAGTTAGTATATATTGGGTTTTTTGATCAAAACTACTTCAATTTACTCTGCTAATAGGATTTTCCATGAACTGTCCACTGACTAAGATGAACAATGCATGCAGTTAGTAAGCCTATCCTATACATAGTCAAACAGTTAGGTCAAGAACCAAAGTTCACAGCCTACTGGATTGGACTATGGGTCAAAGAAATAAAGATGCATAGCCTCAAATGAGAGATAAAGGTTACTTCTCTAGCCAGTATGCCCATTGCTCTACTGAGCAGATAAGCTGCCCATCCTAATTGTTCATTTGCTTGCATCTTCTGTGTTTCTACAAAGCTGTTTATGAGTTTCTCAGTCGCTCCTAAATTCTCGCATTGACTTTAAATTTCATGTCTACCTTCAAGAAGGCTGTCTAGTGAAACAGTTACTTGCATTTTCCACTGAGATTTTTCTCACTTCCATCCAGCTTCTCTAGCTTCAAAATATGCTCAGCTACTTTTTCATTCCACATTTTATAAAAACATTTTTCTTCCTGACTGATGCTTGCCAGTTTTTCTTCAGAAGAACTCTGACACAAACTTACACCACACTAATTCTCCTATTCTGGACTGCCTTTATTTTACATTCTTATGGATATCAAGGGGATGACAATAGAAGATGGAATTAAAAGGACGTAGGTTGCTGGTGAGAGCACAGGCTACCACATGACAGCTACCTGAGCTTGGGTTCCAGTGAGAGATTCGAGTGCATGATTTTGATTGAATAGTTTTAGTGAGGGCACTGGCTTAATTTTGACTGGCTGGCTTTTGCAGGGGCAGACGCTTACAGGCTTTGAATACCAGGAGGCTTGTTCAGTTCGGCACACTACTGCACACGCACAGCAGGGCGAGCCAGTCTTCATCCTGTTAGGTACCTCTTATTTTGTTATATATGATATAAATGTCAGTGCTTTCCTTTTCACAACCTCGTTGTGCAACTGTGACTGATATGTATACCATCTTATTTCATACAAGGAAATCATTGTCTCATTAACTGCACTTGTCATGAACACATTTCTGAAATTAGCATTTGTGTTCTGCAGTTGTGTTGTTGCGTTTAAATAGGATTGCACTTTTGTTCCTTGTTGGTAAACTGCACAACTGCAACTTGTTGGTTTGGTACCGCTGCTACTGGAATTATTTATGACAATACTGCAGTGTTGTCTTTTGCTCATGCTAAATATACAAAAACAAATTTACTTATTAACTCATTAACTGACTGCACCATTTAAGATAATACTGCAGTATTGTCTTTTGATCATAGTAGGTATATAAAAACAAATGTACTTATTATCTGAATAACTGACTGCACTTTGCGATTATTGGTATTGTTGAAGTTCTGTTTGTTCTAATTACTATAGTGTTACAGTACTTAAAGTTACTGCTGTACAGTACCATAGTAGAGCATATCAGATTACCTTTGTGGTATACCTTTTACTGCACTTGACTCATTTACATTATCTGTGGTTATTACAGTTACTACCTCCAGATCCACTGAATTAGACTACCCACTGTTCACTGTGTTTACTGGCTAGGTAGAAACCGCATTAACCTATTGGGTGAAGCTGTTTAGTTGAATTTGACACTGTTACTGTTTTCTTTAAAGTATTTATTTCAACTTGCCACTCTTATTGTTTTCCTTATTGACCCTACAGAATCTGTCACTTTTACAGTTCTTTTGTTGCACATTGTGACTACTTCAGTAGGTATAGTTCATTCTTTTATCCTTTAGCCATATCTTGGTTTCTTACCTTTTTTTAGTCCAGTCCATTATCCTCTTATTAACCTATCCTATACCTCATCTGTACTGGACAGTATGGAATCTCAGTCAGCTGTTTCCCCTGCTGTAGCCAGCCTGATAGCATTAGGTATTTTGAGGCAGTGTAGTAACTTCCTCATGCTTACTCAAAACTCTAATTTGTTACCTGACATTGATTCAGTATGAGAAGTTTAAGTATTTACTTAACTTGGAGGCTACCTTCTCACCTCAGAACACATTCAGTAAGCACAACACATACAGCACACACAGCACTTCCACTAAACCAACTTATGCTGAGGTTGTTAAGAGAACACTGCCTAAGCTTCCTAGTTTTAAGACTAAGAAACCTCAGACGTCAGTATACACAGCAACAAACCCACCTTCACCACCACACCTACCTATGAACCTATGAACCTATGAACCTATAAGATGCATAGTTCTGAGAGTCAGAAGTGTGCAGACATCAAGCTCTTATGACCCACTGAGATTGCATCGAAATGGTAATGTTTAACTAAAAGGTGAATCTATTATAAGGCATACAGACACTATGCTTACCAGACTGGATAACAATAGGGTGACGGCTGCCTTTCTGGAGCCAGGATGTAAAATGTAAGACAGGCTATTAGAGCCCTCCATCACAATGAATATAATTATGACCTGATAGTGGTCTGCACAGACCCAGGGGAAAATACAGAAGAATATTATTGAGCTTGCTATGCATGTGTCTTGAATGGTATTTTGCCATCAACCAGAATAATGCTGACATTCAAAGACAAGATAATTAACTTTAATAACTGGCTATGTAGTTGGTGGAATTCTAGGGGTATTCAGTATATGTTAGCTTGGGATGAGATAGCTGACAAGTCTTCCTGTTTTGCCAGGGAAAGCCCTCACTTTCGCATTCTGGCTAAAGCCATTGTTGTTTTCATAGTGCCTTTTTAGGCAGATTCCATCTGATGGCCATTCTAATCTAGTAAATTCTAATTTGGAATGCATTAATGTGGCTTTAGTCAATTTAACAAAACAATGCCCAAACTTGAGATTTTCCTGCAGCTTGAACACACTGACATATGTATAGTTACAGAAACATGGTTTCAGAGTAATGAAAGCACTCCCTCTATTCCTGGGTATGACCCTCTGGCAATTGTGGAGGAGTATTAGATATATGTCAAGCATATCATCACCTCACAACAGATTCCTAGGGACACCACATGTGAACTCCTAGAAGTTCAAATCACCCTAAACAAGACTAATTATCACTTCATAGCTAGCTACAGAACATCCTATATTTCCCCTTCTGAACATTATGGCTATTGTAAAGGGTCTATGTTCACATATCACAGAAAAAATTCGATGAAAGGCTATTGTATGAACAGTAATCTCCAAACATCATTTTCATCAAAGAGTGAAATCATTGTAAAAAAAAAAAAAAAATCATTGAAAGGTAATAGTTGGCTAACAAGAAGGAAGTAACCCACGAAGGTGGGGGCTGCACCCCCCACATGTCCCGTAACTATATATACCAACTGCAAGACTGCACTACAATGGGGAAAAGGGCAAATTTTAAAGGGTTTTGTTTAGTTTCCCTTATACAGTGCAGTACTTTTTGTTGCTGGCCAACTATTACCTTTCAATGATTTTTTTATCATGATTTCCCATTTCAATGAAAGTAACGTTTGCGGGTTACTTTTCGTGGAATACCCATTCAATTAAGTTTTTTTTCAATTTTTGAACATGGACCCATTGTAACACATTAGCTGAAATTCTCATTAAACTCAAGACTTTTCAACTAGGGAAATTCAACTCACCAGAAATAAACTGGCTGATCTATACTGCCAGCGGATGGTACGCCCCACTGCTTCCTTGACATTCTAAATGCTAACTCTTAACAATTAACCATCCAACTTGGGGCCCCAATATCCTGGATTTAGTTCTCAAAAACATGGACACATCTTACACAGCTCCATTGTGTATTGTTAAATCAGACCATAATTTAGTGACCTTCTCCTTTAAAACTGGTGGTACCTCACCTAAAAACAGCTCTGTGCTTAGGCACTTCTCAAAAGCAAACCCTCTTCAGTTACTTGATGACTTGAATAAATTCTGCTGTAATCCTCCTCTAACTTACGTTGTGTAATGTAATGTACTTAATTAGAGGAGTAGGTTTTTGCACATTTATATATGTTGCATCGTGAATATTTTCTGCATTATATATGTATATATTATGTGTTGGCAGCTATCTCAGAACTTCTATATTTAGTAGTTTGGTACAGCTGTATTATATTAACATATTTATTATATGTTTTTATATTTTTATTTATTTATTATGAAGTGTACAATACTGATTGAATAGTTTTATATTTGTAGTGCTGGCCATGCATTTATATGTTTTGTATGCATATGAATTTTGCACATTGTTTATTATTTTTTATGTTTATTTTAATAGATGTATGTGACTTTTGGCAGCATGTGTTGTAGGTTATGGATTTATTGAAAGCTGTTTATTAGGTACCAGTATTGATTTAGTGAGATACTGGCTCTTTAAAAGTTTTAATGGTTGTGTATTAGGTTTGGTGCCTTTTTTAGTGGTGACCTATATATAATGGTATTTTTAGGTTAGATTCTTAAGGTCTGATGAAGCCCATAAGGGTGAAAGCGCTTGCCGATTTTATGTAATAATAGTTTGTTGCTGACTATTGAGTTTACGTGATCTCTTTCTCATAGAGATACTGGATATTTACAGCTCTGCATCATTTTGTTGCCTGTTTGCTGCTTTTATTAAGTCTCTCTATTGACTACATTCCTGAAGCTTGGAAAACAGCTATTGTAATGCCAATGCACAAGGATGGCCCAACCACTGTTAACTCTACAACTATTAGTCTCACTAGCCTCACATATAAAGCTATGGAGCATATTATCACAGATTTTATTAATCCAGACATTGAAAATCTTTCAGCCCTGGGCCCTCATCAATTTGGCTTTTTCAAAGGAACGTCTTGCCTCTTTAACCTCATTTTTTTTGAAAAAGTAATTGAAACAGTGTGTAGTATTTATGCACACTACATACAGCATATTTAGACCTGGCCAAGGCCTTTGATGCTATTCCTCATGGAAGCATTATCAATAGACTTGTAAATCTGAATATAAATCCTTATATTGTGTGAAGAATAGCTAACTGGTTATCTGACAGAACCCTTGTTGCTAGAATAGCAAATGTCACTTCTAAAAACAAAACGGTTTCCAGTGGTGTACCACAGAGCTCACTTTTGGGCCCTCTCCTATTTGGCATAGATTTCTCAGACCTACAGGTCAGCACTTCTGGCCTATGACTAAGTTTGTAGATGACTGTAAATTGGGCAATGCTACTTGAGCTTCAACTGACTCACAATTACTCCAACAAGGCTTAGTTCATGTTAACAACTGGTGCAAGGACAATAATTTCTAATTAAATGTAAAAAAAGGTAGCATAGTTCATTTTGGTAAACAGAACAGTTTCACTTTTTGTGTAGGAGATACACCTCTGCAGTCAGATGCTACTGTCAAGCATATGGAGTCTCTTGTTGATAATTCCTTATCATTTGACCATCATGTCTCCAGAGTAGTTTGAAAAGCCTTTCATCTGGCCCATCTAACTTCCAAATGCATCTCCACTAGATCCAAAGTTGTCTTAACTCCCTTTTAATCACAGGGAGTTATCTGACGCATTATTGAATATAATGTACCTCTTGGCATGTCTTCATCTAAACATGTGATGCAACTTGAGAGATTTCAGAGATTCACAACTTAAATCAGTGGCTTCAAAGGACTTAGTTATCAGGACAGACTGGCAACCGTTTTTCTGTACTCAGTCTCTTGCAGACTCCTCAGTAGAGAGATAGGTCTAGCGTTTTGTGCCATGAAGGAAACAAAACTATTTGATCTCCTATTCCTTCGCAGAACCAATGGTACATCAAATACTCATTTAAAGGAAATAAAGCTTCAGCAGCAGATAAATAAGACATATTGGCATGATAGATTTATATCTCAACATATCCCTCACTTCTGTATCAACCTTCCACTACATGTCAAGCAGAGGAGCAGTCATGCCAACTTCAAGGTAAACCTAGATAATTGGATGGGAAGCCTTAAATTCTCTCCTGGTCTATCTAGTCTTGCCCTCCTTGAGGCTAGAGGGGACTTCTGAATAGGGTCTTTTGGCTAGGCTTGAACTGGTCTGCATAGTGATTGCCTAGTACTTACCTATGAACCAATGAACCTATGACAGGAGAAGTTACTAGCAGTGTTCCCCAAGGATTGGTTCTGGGGACACCTCGCTTTGGTATTTACTTCTCTTATGTCAGAACTAATATTAAGAACTTGCGGCTGACCGAGTCTACAGATGACTGCAAACTTGGAGCTGTCATAAACTCTCCATCGAAATTCTATATTTTTCAGAATGGACTAACACACACCAATAAGTAGTGCATGGACAATGGCCTAAAACTAAATGCCAAAAAATATGCAACACTATGTCCTCTGGAAAAAACTGGGCACCCATGCAGGCCCATAATAGTCCATAATGGACCCTTTGTATGTACTTGTTTAAGCATATGGCCCAGTTTTGGAAACCATAGCATTTTCCCACTAAGATAACAAAGGGTTTATCATTTATGAGCTACCCAGACAGTCTTAAAGTACTTGATCTGTTTTATGTTCCCCACAGAACTTTGACAGATGATCCCTGTGTATCCTACAGACCCTTAAAGAATCCACTCCAGTGCAACCTCCTGCACATCCGAAAAAACAATAACATTCTAAACACCCATACATCCAAAATGGCTGCACATTGAATAACAGCTTAATTCTAGCCCTTCCAGTGTGAAAACAAAAACTCAGCAGAGAAGGCCTGTAGACTTTTGTACTTCTGAGTAAAATTCAGTAACTGACTAGTAAGTGCACTACCTGGATGCTAGGAAAAAAGGAATACAGAGGACCTAAAAGAAAATCAGCTACAAAAGGTTAGAAAAAAACACTGACTGGGAAACGTTCTACAGCTGTTCAGCAAAAAGCAGTGCAACCTCCGAACATGACTTCCTGTAACATAGAGGAAAGTATAAAACAACTGCACACAAACCTGCTTAAAATAAATGACAGACTGATGGAGTATATCAACTTAAACAAAAGGCTGGAAAAAAATGGAAGAAGCTTTAAACAGATATTCAGATGAGGTGATAAAACTGCAAAAGTCAGAGGGCAAAATGAAGAAAAGGCTGACTGAATATGAGACTGCTCAGGAAGAGATGTTTCAAAAAATAACAGAATTAGAGGACAGCGCATGTTGGGGAAACCTGAGTTTTTCAACTGGAAGGAACAGACTGTATTAAATTTTGTGAAATGTGCGCTCCAAACCTAGTTATGAGAGCGCAACCTAGACCTTTAATAGTAAAGATGCAATCCTACCAGCAGAAGGAGTTGATTCTGATGAAAATGTGGCAGAAGGCCAAAGTACTAAAAGTGGGAGACAGCAGAGTGTTTGTGGAGAATGAGAGGATCAGCTCTGAGCCCTTTCTTATTTGCAATGGTGATGGACATGTTGACAGACGAGATCAGACAGGAGTCCCCGTGGACTATGATGTTTGCAGATGACATTCTGATCTGTAGTGCGAGTAAGGAACAGGTGGAGGAGACCCTGGAGAGGTGGAGATATGCTCTAGAGAGAAGAGGAATGAAGGTCAGCAGGACTAAGACAAAATATATGTGTGTGACTAGTAAGTGCACTACCTGGATGCCAGATGAGGAATAAATGTATTCCACTATTCAGGGAATGTCGAAAATGATGTATGAGATTCAAATTGCTGTATCCAGCTGTCTTCAAAATATTCTTCCCTGGAGGGACAAAATCATTTTTTGATTTAATACATGCTAAAGAGGAAATACAAAAGTTTGTCCAACAAAAAGTGAGCTGTGAAACAGAAGGACATTGTACTTGTTTTTCTTCTGGTAATAAAGACCACGGAGAGGCTGAACCAGTGAAACCTTTTCCAATGTTTTAATGGAAAATGCTGGAGTGAAGAAAGAGAGCATGAGAGTTGACCAGAAGAAATGAGAGTACGTTGGAAATGAAGCAGACACAGGATTTGGGAGATGAAAAGTCAAAACTGCAACGAACCACCATGAGATAAAAAGTTGTAAAGTTTAATGAAGATGAACGAGCGCTTTCATGCACACTCAGGTGCGCTTCATCAGGTACAATTACATCAAACATATCACCTGCTTTTTATACATTGACTAAGTCCTCAATTAAACAATTAAGAAGATAATTGGACAAACTTAAAGGTACAACACATAAAAAGTCATTGTCAAGGCTAATAATTCATTCAGACAGTCAGCCGCACCAGATTCCAAATTCTCAAGTTCACCATAAAATAACAACTGAAAAACATAGTTAAAAACCGTATGTTTAGCAAATATTATGACTTCCATATGACACATATAAAATTAAATAAAGATAGTTGAAATCAATACAATTGAAAATAACATTAAAGACAAAATAGTGGTAAAGAGAAACCTTACTATATATCCACCTATCAGTCATTACTTAAAATAGGGTAATATCAGACCATAATGTATTGATGGTACAGGTACTTTATATGTATGAGTGGGAAATCCATTCATAAGAAAACAGATAGCATAAGCAAAGCTGATTGGTCAGATCATATAAAATATTGTGCAGCCAAGGTCATAAAAAATGACAAAATCTCCCTAGATATGTAAGGGTTATGTTATACTAAACAATTCTCTAAGGCCACATAAATATGATAAATAACTATCAAATAATAAATTGTTACTCATACAAGAGTTCAAATATATAAAAACCTTATGAGAGGATACATAATCAATATGCTAGAATAAAAAATGTTTATGAATCATCATAGGATTTGGGAGATGGAGATGAACAGGAATAAAAACCAGCATCCTGGAAATTGACACATGGGATTACAAAGCAATAATTATACTTATGACATATGACAGAACAACAAAATCTGGAAATATTGGACTTTTTTGGACTTTGTTGGATTTCTGAGGGGCGCTAAAGCATATGTTACTATTTCATGTCATTCTTCTTCTTTCGGCTGCTCCCGTTAGGGGTCGCCACAGCGGACCATCTGTTTCCATTTCTTCCTGTCCTCTGCATCTTGCTCTGTCACACCAACCACCTGCATGTCCTCTCTCACCACATCCACAAACCTTATCTTAGGCCTTCCTCTTTTCCTGTTACCTGGCAGCTTCATCCTTAGCATCTTTTTCCCAATATACTTTGCATCCCTCCTCAGCACATGTCCAAACCAACGTAATCTTGCCTCTCTGGCTTTGTCTCTAAACCTTCCAACCTGGGCTGACCCTCTAATATACTTATTCCTAATCCTGTCCACCCTCGCCACACCCAGTACAAATCTTAACATCTTTAACTCTGCCACGTCCAGCTCTGACTCCTGCCTTTTTGTCAGTACCACTGTCTCCAACCCATATAACATAGCTGGTCTCACTACCCTCTTGTAGACCTTCCCTTTCACTCTTACTGGTACTCGTCTGTCACAAATCACTCCTGACACTCTTCTCTACCCACTGCATCCTGCCTGTACGCTCTTCTTCACCTCTCTTCCACACTCACCATTACTCTAAATAGTTGATCCAAAGTATTTAAACTCATCCACCTTCACCACCTCTACTCCCTGCATCCTCACCATTCCTCTATTCTCCCTCTCATTCACATACATATATTTTGTCTTAGTCCTGCTGACCTTCATTCCTCTTCTCTCTAGAGCATATCTCCACCTCTCCAGGGTCTCCTCCACCTGTTCCTTACTCGCACTACAGATCAGAATGTCATCTGCAAACATCATAGTCCACGGGGACTCCTGTCTGATCTCGTCTGTCAACCTGTCCATCACCATTGCAAATAAGAAAGGGCTCAGAGCTGATCCTTGATGTAATCCCACCTACACCTTAAACGCATCCGTCACTCCCACCGAAGACCTCATCGCTGTCACACTACCCTTGTACATGTCATTAATGTTCAGAAAAAACAATTAGGGGAGGGGAAGAGGAGGGAGAAAGTTAACTGTCAGTAAAATATTTTTTTTTCTTAATAGTACAATTTTTATAGTGTATGAATTCCTTTGCATGCTATAAAAAAGAAAGTTCCATGTGTGCTGTCCATCTCCGCCTTTATTCTCATTTATGGGTTGGATGTGATCCATCAGATCCATCTCGGCCTTTTACAAAAGCTCAAGGCCTTCAGCAAAGCTCGTGGGCATTCTACCTTACCCATAATGCAGTTCCCTAACTCCCTCAGATCTTGTTTACCCATGATAAATAATATTAGACGTACAGCTATTCCTAGCTTAAAAGGAAAGTGGTATCTGAGGCTATAGAGTCCAATGATATCCAATTAGTACTACCAGTCTCCCAAGAGCATAGGCAGGGGGTATGGTGGGTGGGTTGTGAGAATAAAGGTGGAGGTGGACAACACACATAGAATGTTATGGTAAGTACATAACTTCTTTATGGGATGTTGTCAATCTTGCCTTTATGCTCACTTATGGGACCACATTCCAAGCTACCTGATTCTTGGGTGGCTCATGGGAAAATATTCTTAGAACCATAAAACCAAAGGATGCTCTACTCCTGGAGGCCAAATCTACCTTGTAATTAGTAATAAAGGTATGAGGGCTTGCCCATGTGGCTGCAGCACAGATATTGTTTGGAGACAGCTTAGCTTGGAGAGCTGCAGAAGTAGCTATAGCCCTGGTGGAATGAGCTTTGACAGCTGCAGTAAGAGTTTTGTTGATAGAATTATAAATAAAGGAAATACATTCAGAAAGCCATTTGGATAAGGTAACCTTAGATACTGGTAGGCCTTTCCTAATGTTAGAGAAAGAAACAAGTAGTTGGTCTTATTGTCTGAATTCTGCCATTCTATGTAGGTAAAAATGTAACTGTCTATAAATGTCCAGTAGGTGCAATGAGTATTGTCCTTTATTCAGAAAATTAAAAAAAAAAAAAAAATACCAGTAACTCAATAGATTGACTGAGGTTACTTTCAGTCACAATGTTGGGCAGAAAGGAGGGTTTGGTGCATAAAGGAAGTCTGTCTTTATGAAATATCAGATAACATGGCTTGGCAGATAAAGCTTGTAATTATGAAACTCTTTTTGCTGAGGTAATAGCTACAAGACGAGCATCTTCCAAGAAAGATACTTCAAATCACAGGTAGCAGAAGGTTCAAATGGAGGATAGATAATATTCGACAAAACAAAATTTAGATCCCAAGGTGGAGATAGGTCTTAGTATGGGGCTCTTAGAATTGTAGTTCCTTTCAAGAAGGCTTTACAAAGCCTGCTTGGCATGATTCCATAGCCATTTTTTCCTATAAGAAAGTTTGAAATTGCTGCCAACTGAACTCTAACAGTAGTTGCAGCAGCACCTTCATTAAAAAGCTTAGCCAAAAAGTCTACAATAAAATGAATGGCAGGAGTAAATGGGTCATTTTTATTAGTATTAGCCCATAAAACAAATCTTTTCCATTTTCTTTTGTACAGTTTTCATGTCGATGACTTATGAGAAGACACTAAAATGTGTCTGACAGGAGAGGAAAGTTAAGGAGACCTGGCTATAAGGGGAATTAGAGCAGCCAAGCTGAAAGTTTCAGGTTGTTTAGATCGGGATGAGCTATTCCTGATGGGTGAGTCAGAATATCTGGAACAAGGTCCAGAATCCGTGGTTCATCCTGAACATGAAGCCGAAGAAAGGGGAACCAAATCTGCCAAGGCCACTTGGGGGCAATTAAAATTATTATCATCTAGAACAAACTTGCTTTCTGTAGAAATTTGGGCATTAGAGGACTTAGCGGAAAAGCATAAAGATGTCCTGAGGGCCAATTGTGAACAACTGCATCCCTTGGGAACTCCCCTGGAGGGGGGATCAGGGCAAAGTAGTTGCTGCATTTGGCATTAGTGAATGAAGCAAAAAGGTCACAGCAAGGCTGGCTCCATTTTTGGAAAATCTCTTCCACAACTTTTTGATTGAGGGATCACTTGTGAGGCCATAGTATGGCTCTGCTCAATTTGTCTACTATTACTTTGGACCTCCCAGAAATGTGCATTGCTATCAGAAAGTTGCTGGAAGATGTAGCCCCTTGCCAGACCCTCAGGGTATCCTGAAAAAGGGGGTAAGATCTGGGTCCCCCCTTGCTTATTTACGTACCAGACCACAGACATGTTGTATGATTGATTGCTATTGCTCCCAGAGGGAGGGTATCTTGAAATGTTTGTAACACTAAAAGCACAGTCCACATCTCCAGGATGTTTATGTGCAAATGGGCCTTGTGTTGATGCCAGATGCCTTGAACTGTGATCCCTAAATTATGCCCCCCCCCCCAAAATCTATATGGGAAGTGTCTGTGGTCACCGTGGCTTAGGGTTGGACAGGAATAAAGTGACGGCCTTGAGACAACAGGGGAGAGTGAATCCAGTATTGAAGATCCTTCCTGCATGAACTGGTTATCATGATCATGTGTGTCACTGGTAGTTCTAGAATTGACCACTGCATCGAAAGTAACCATTGAAGAATTCTCATGTGGAGACAAGCTAAGAGAATAAGGATAACTGAGGTGGCGATTTTGCCTAGTACTTGTTTGGCAGAAGCTTATTTTTTTCTGATCTGCATTCTTACATAATACCGAAAATCGTTCACTTAGTCTTGTGGAACTTTTGCTATCATACTTTTTGTGTCTATTTCTGCTCCTATGCAGACCAAGCTCAGATATTGCTCTATACCAGATTTTTTTGTAATTTATGGTAATTCCTAGAGAGGAACAGAGTTGTAGTGTGTAGTCCTTAGCCTGCAGCAGAAGATGCAGTTATGAGACAGTTGTCCAGATATGGAAACACCTGGAATCCTTGACGTCTCAAGTGACCCACAACTACTGCCATGCATTTGGTGAACACTCTGGAGGCTATAGGCAGAGCTCGAAATTGGAGTGACTGGCTCCTAACTGGAAGCTCAAGTGCCTTCTGGCTCACCTTTCCATCCATATATGGTAGCATGCATCCTGAAGGTCTACAGAGCACATCCAATTGTCTTTTTCCAAAAATGGATGCATTGACTGCAGTGTCACCATCCAGAACTTGCTTTTTTTTTACAGATTTGTTTAGAATGCTGAGATGCAAGATGGGTCTCCAGTCCCCTGTTTTCTTTGGAACTAAAAAAAACCTTGAGTAAGTTCCAAATACTCTGTGGTCTGCAGGGACTTCTTGGATGACTCTTTTTCATAGCAACTTTTGAATGTCCAAGGTTGCTTATTCCTTTTGACTGGGTGGAACGTCTGAAACTGCACTGTTTATGGGAGTGTGGAAGGAAGAGGGAATGACATAACTCTTGGATATTATGTTCTGCACCCATCTGTCATTTGTTAATCTTAGCCATGTATGAAGGTGCAGAGACAATCGTCCCCTGACTGCCTCCAGAGGCGGGCAATTGGGCACCCCTTCAGGAGCACTGAAAGGGACTTCCAAAGAAAGATTCCATGGAGCCCTGTTTCTGCGGGCCTCCCTTGCAGTGAGGGTGGTGTCTTCCATTATTGGTCTCCTGCTGCCTCTTGGGGAGCTTTCACCCTGTGTGTCCTGGAAAGACCTTTGCAATTTTTTGAACCACACTTTTCCACTACCTCTTTGACCTTGGGAAAAGAGCCTAGTGGGTGTGGAAAAACATAATCCAATGGCAGATAAGGTCTTACCTTCCTGTTAACACCTGATGAGCATTTCTTTTACTTTGGGCCCAAAACGAGAGGAGCCATCAAACAGGGCATTAATGAAGGAAGACTTGAAGGGCTCCACAAAATTGCAAAGGTGCATCCAGACCTGCCTCCTGACAGATGCCTGAACCCACTGCCATACTCGTTCCATCTGCTACATATGAGATGAGTTTCATGGAGGAGTTTACAACCACGTTTAGGGTGGTGAGCTGAGTGGTTACTTTGTCTGCCACCGCATCAGCTACAGCTACTTGGAGGGAGTCTGACAGTTCTTAAAAGGAGTCAAGTAGTTCGGCAACCATAAGGCAAAGGTTGCTGACAAAAAGATGCACTTCCCATACCTATCCATGGTCCTAGAATCCTTATTTGGGGATGGATAGTGGAACTGGTCCTTTTCAGTGGCAGCTACCAAGACCATGACATCAATTGCTACACCTTTAGTAAAGAAAGGCTTGTCAGACGGGGCAGTGATATATTTATTTGGCCTCCTAGGAGTCAGCTCTATGGAGTCTGGGGTCTGCCAAGCCTTCTGAGAGATTAAATCAATGAGCTCATTGGAAGGAGGAGGTCACCCAAGAGGTGGAAGGGTGAGACCCGAAAGCCTTCAGGTATACTGACTCCTCAGCTGAATGGGTTGTGGACTGCCAGTCACCTCTCTGTTTTAACATTTCAAGGATGTCTCCAAAGGAGACATCTGCAGGAGGTGACCGTGGGGACCCTTCTGCATCAATGAGGTCAGTTATCATATGTGATGACTTTTCTGGGGAGTCAAGATGCTTCCTCTTGCAAGTCCTCTTCGAAGGGACTTCCTCAGTGGGGTAATCTAGGGAAGTTTCAGAAGGGGGGTACCCTGCTGGACGTCCTGAGGTCTGGGGTCTCTGCAGTCCTGTGGAGGGAGTATATGAGAAGGCAAAGTCACTGGCCTAGAACTGGAAGGGAGATCCTGGACAGACTGTGTCTGAGACTGTGCTGTAGTCATTACCTTCCTCATAACCTCAAAGGCACTCCCCATCCCTGATGAGGGAAAAGTAACAGAATGGGAAGATGCCAAGAATTTATCTGGGCTGCAGGTTAGAGATTGCCTTCTCTATCAAGGACTGATATCAGAGTATAGGCAAAGACAAAGAAATAGGGGGATCCTAAATGAAAGACCAGCACTGGTAGAGTTTCTAAAATAATCTAGAACCGAAGCTGCTGTTAAAAAAGGAATAATTAGTAGAGCATATAAAATACTGCTTGATAACTATAAGCATCAATCAGAGGAGGTTAGAAAGGACTGGGAAGAGAGATTGGAATTCATAAAGAAACAATAGGGATCTCTCTCAAATATGCAACCAAATCTAAAAGATTTTGAAGTTTTGCTTGGAAATGTTTACATAGATATTTTTATACCCCAAGTAAATTTCAGAGAATTTTTCCAAAGGTAGACAGCAAATGTTGGAGGTGAGATGGGGAAGAAACAGGTAATTGGGAACATATTTTCTGGGAATGTAATGAGTTGACAGACTTCAAAGATTTCCTAAAGACTATTTTGTCAGAGATGGTGGATGAGCAAAGTGGTGTAACTAGGGAAATGATTTTTCTGAGCTATGATACAGAATCAGAACTGCCTAGACATAGTAAGGCCTTGCGGAGTCTAATTATGGTGACTGCCAAAAAAGCAATTACTAGAAAATGGAAATTAAAGCCTAAACCAACTGTACTAGATGTAGTGAATATAAGAACAGAGATAAAGCAACTGGAATTGGGACCTTTAGAAAAGGATAGCAGAAAATTACATAGGAAAATGTGAATTGTGGGAAGAATGCATACATAGGAGGAATGATGTTTAAAAGAAGGCAGGACTTGAATGAGCTGTGAAATGTTTGACTGACAGAGATTGGGTAGATTATAAGTTATGTACAATGTTTGCAGCTAGGATTGTGTCAATATGGACTGTGATGTAAAAATCTTGCAAATGGGATTGTGTCAATATGGTTTGTTTTTATTTATATACATGTATGATTGCCTATGTTATAAGAGATAATTTAATAAAGATGTCTTTTGTTAAAAAAAAATTCTAAACACCCACTAAGAGATCTAAACTTCTTTGAAAACATAAACAGGACCTGCTGGAGAGAGAGAGAGAGAGAACTATAGCAATGAGAATCACTCTTTTATAGAATAGGTTGCCTTTGGGTATAAAACAAAGTAGCTCTCTAACCCTTTATAAGCATATCGTGAATGAATGAATGCATGAATGTACAAAGTAAATACAACTGAAAGTGAAAAATAACAAAATAACGAATAAACCACAACTGAAGGAAAAAAACAAACAAAATTTAATGAGAAGTTAGCGCTTTCACAATCCAAACTGATCGCTTCATCAGACTTAAATCATACTACTGAACAGCCAAATTTAAATTAAAAAGCTGCCTATCACAGTGGAGAATGTACTAACTAAATTAGAAAGTGCATTTATCTAAAAACTTTAATTACTAAAAAGCTAAAAATATTTAAAAAATGTACAACTATTGGTAAAATACTGCTGTGGTGGTGCTGCGGTAGCGTTGTCGCCTCACAGACGTTGCCCGTCCGATTCTCAGTTAGAGCGTCTTCTGTGTGGCGACATGTGTGAATGGGCGTTCCTTCGTTGAAGGTTGTGCGTTAGGTCCGGCAAGCCAGCATGTAAAGATCTACTGCCAATCATTAGCGGACCGGAGTTCCGCTGTGGCGACCCCTAACCGGGAAAAGCCAAAAGACACAACAACAACAACAACAACTACTATTGGTAAAATGTATAACCAATACATAGTTGTACAAAAACATTTGATACATAATTTTAATGTTTCAATGGTCTGGCTTTCAAAAAAGGTTTAAGTGATACCATACCATTAATTCCAGGGGGGTTTATCAGCCTGCAGTTTCATAATCCACTTCTGTTCAACCTCCTCTGTCCTGTTCTTAATATCTCCACCTCTCAAGCTTTCTGATAAAATCTCTAATACAAAAAAGTTAAAAGCATGGTGCATCCCTTTTTCTTGTACACGTTTAGCCAGTGCACTAGTTTCCTTATTTTTTACAATGTCCCTCATATGTTCCAGGATTCCATCTTTAAGGCATCTATTTATCTTCCCGATATAAAAAGCATTGCAATATTTGCAAAAACTAAAATAGACCACATTATGCGTTTTACAATCTGCATAGAAGTACGTTCAACTTTAAATTTCTGACTTCTGTGTGAAAAAGAAGAGCCTGAATATATGTACTTACAGGCTATACAATTTCTGCAGGGGAAGGTGCCTACTCTGTTAGAGCATTTCTTACTGGTCATTCCTGAGGACTTATAACAAAGCTGCCTCTTAAGTGACTTTCTACTAATAAATGAGAAATGTTGTACTGTATCAATTACATTGTCTAATTCAGTTATCGATGTTAATATATTCCATTTTTTTTCGAAAATGTTACAAAATATCTTAATGTCACTGGAGTATGATACTGGAAATCTAATTTTATCATTATTAGCCCTAGAATTACTAGGGCTCCCTTCTGTTGAATGGGAAAAATAGGGTTTGCCACTACTATTACGTACTACATACATATGACTGACACTTTCATCTATCTCAATTTGATTATAGTCCCTATCCATGAAATCTTCCCTCAATGTAGAGACTGCTGCATTTAACCCATCATCTGTATTATGTATCCTGCTCATTCTCAAAAACTGCCCCTTGAGAACATTCGTACTCACATGTCTAGGGTGCATACTTGATTATGTAGGATGCAATTCTTTCTGCTAGGTTTTTTGTAAAGGTCTGTAGCTAATGCCCCAGGTTGCATCTTATTAACTTTTACATCTACAAACTCTATTCTCTCATTAGAGTACTTATAAGTGAAACTCAGGAAGTTGGTAGACATATGAAGATAATCAATAAATTGTTCTAATCTATCTACTGTACTTCCCCATAAGAGGAAGACGTCATCTACAAAATGTACATACCATAAAACTGCATTACTAAAATCATTGCCTTGGAGTAGAGTATTGTATTCCCATTGTACCAATGCTAGGTTGGCATAGCTATTGGCACAAGCCGTCGCAAGTCAGAAATTTAAAGTTGAGGCTGACTTCTATGCAGATTGTAAAATGCAGAATGTGGTGTATTTTAGTTTTTGTAAATATTGCAATGCTTTTTATATTGGGAAGACAAATATATGCCTTATAGCTAGAATCCTGGAATATATGAGGGACATTGTAAAAAATAAGGAAACTAGTGCACTGGCTAAGCATGTACAAGAAAAAGGGATGCCCCGTGTTTTTAACTTTTTTTGTATTAGAGATTTTATCAGAAAGCTTGAGAGGTGGAGATAGTAAGAACAGGACAGAGGAGGCTGAACAGATGTGGATTATGAAACTGCAGGCTGATAAACCCCCTGGAATTAATGGTATGGTATCACTTAAACCTTTTTTGAAAGCCAGACCATTGAAACATTAAAATTATGTATCAAAAGTTTTTGTACTACTATGTATTATTTGTACATTTTACCAATAGTTGTACATTTTTTAAATATTTTAGCTTTTAAGTAATTAAAGTTTTTCATAAATGCACTTTCTAATTTAGTTAGTACATTCTCCACTGTGATAGGCTGTCTTTTAATTTAAATTTGGCTGTTCAGTAGTATGATTTAAGTCTGACGAAGTGATCAGTTTGGATCGTGAAAGCGCTAATTTCTCAATAAATTTTGTTTGTTTTCTTCATTCAGTCATGGTTTGTTCATTATTTTGTTATTTTTTGCTTTGAGGTGAATACAGAGCGTTTTACCCAGTATCTGTGCCTTTTTCATTACAAAGTAAATACACCCTGAATATGACCCCTCAATCCCTCACTGAAAGGTGTCAAAACTAGGTATAAATCAGTCATGTCAATGGGTCCTACAATATGGGATGTTGTGGTTTAAATACAAATGGTTGTCTGGATCAAAGAAAAATTATGTACTTACCATAACATTCTGTGTTGTCAATTTTCATTCGTCTCGACTGATGGGTTCGGATCCAAGGTGTTGGATCCGATTCGGCTGCTTGTAAAATCCCGTGGCAATCCAAAACTCTTGAGCATCTCCCTTACCCAGAATCCACCCCAGATATTGTTTGCAAACACTAAAGAAAGACACACTCTTATTACATATCTATATGCGTATAATTTGGATGAGGAAAAAAGGACAGAGTCTCAGAGAGGAAGGGGCAATGCCACTTCTTGACCCGGTAAACCAATAGTTATAGCCTCTCACTCTTCTAGAATAAACCTAGAGTAGGTTGGAGGCTGGTGGCTGGTGGGAGGGGAGTCGAAGAGGAATGAAAATAGACAGCACAGATGGAATGTTATGGTAAATATATAACTTTTTTTATCTGATGTTGTCAATTTTCAGTCTGTCCTTAACTGATGGGACAGCTACTTAGAACTCTGGGTGGATTCAAGGAAGACTTCTGAGCACCATTGAGCCAAAAGATGCTCTACTTCTGGACATCAAATTCAACTTACAATGAGAGATAAAGGTGTGAGGGGAAGCCCAAGTAGCTACTGAACAAATATCCATGCAAGTTTTTGAGTGGAAAACTGCAGAGGTAGCTACAGCTCTGGTAGAATGATCCCGTAATTTGTAAGGCAAAGCCATTCCTGACTTGTTATAAATAAAGAAGATTCAATCAGTAAGCCATTTAGCTAAAGTGACTTTAGATACAGGTGTGCCCAACCACAATCCAGCAAATGATACAAATAGCTGATCAGTTTTTCTGATATATTTTGTCCTAGGAAAATAGAAACACAGTTGCCTATGCACATCTAGCAAGTGTAGCAAATATTCTCCTTTGTTGTAACTGTTCGGAAAAAATACTGGAAAATTAATACATGGATTGATGTTGACTTGTGATACTACCCTGGGCAGAAAGGATGCATTAGTTCGTATGGATACTCTATCCTTATGGAAAATGATATATGGAGGTCTCACTGGCAATGCCTCAATTTCAAAATTTGTCTGGAGGATGTGATGGCACCTAAAAGTAGGTCACAATCGTGGACAGACTCAAAGGATGGTAGAATCAAGGACTGTAGTACCAGATTGAGATCCCATGATGATGTGGGATCTTTATAAAGGGGGGATAAGATGAATTGTGCCATGCAAAAAGACTTTAAATAGTTTATGAGAGGCTAGTGAGCGGCTCTCAAATCCCTTGTGGAAATTAGAAATTGCTGCTAATTGGATTCTCACTGTTAAAGAACTGGCTCCTTGGTTGAAAAGCAGTCTCAAGAACTCTAGCACATAATTAATTGGTGCCGAGAAGGGATCTATACACAACGTACAAATCTTTTCCACTTACTAGAGTAAAGTTTCCTAGTGGATGGCTTAAGGGAAGATAGCAAAATGTGATGAACAGAGGAAGAGACCATTGACTGTCTGGCTATTATTGGAACTGGAGAAACCAAGCTGTCAGCTTCACACTCACAAGGTCCGGATGTGTCATGCCCATCAGATGAGACAGGAGGTCCAGAGCTGGGTCCAGAATCCAAGGTTAGTAAACTAAATCAGGCCACATGAAGGGAAACCAAATCTGTCAAGGCCAAAGAGGGGGCAATGAGGATAACTTTGGTCTTCAACCCAGCAGCTCTCTGAAGGAATTTCAGGATTAGGGGAACTGGGGGATATGCAGAAGGTAATCGGGGGGACAGTCATGGAGAAGACCATCCCTCTGTGACTCCCCCATGGGGGGAACAGGACAAAATAGCTGTTGTACTTGTTGTTTAGGGGTGATTCAAAGAGGTTGCAGCATGGCTGGTCTCATTTGTGGAAAATCTGTTCAGCCACTTTCTGATTGAGGGACCATTAGGGAGGTAGCAGTATGCACTTACTTAGCTTGTCTGCTAGCAAGTTGGACTTCCCCGGAATATGCATTGCTAAGAGAAAGCGGGTGGAAGATGTTGCCCATTGCCACATTCTTAGTGCTTCTGGTTCCTCCTTGTTTGCTGATGTACCAAACCACTGACATATTGTCTGTTTGAATTGCAATTGTTCCTAATGGGAGATCATCATGAAAAAGTTGCAGCGCTAAAAGCACTGGTCTCAAATCCTGTACTTTGATATGCAAATTGGCCTAGCTGAGAAACATCCATGATCAAGATGGTCTTGGTCTGTGAGGGGACAAATGGACACCTGCATAGCAACTGATCTGAATGGATCCATCACATCAGATGTTTCTTTCAGAAGCTGGTAATTTGTATTGGAGCAGACAAGGGTAGTTGAAGAACTGGCCACTGAGATGCCAACATCCACTAAAGAATTCTCATGTGAAACCTAGCAGCGGAACAAGGGTTATTGCTGCCATCACTGATCCTAGAGCTTGTAGGACCAGGCAAGCCAAGATCATGGCACTGCAAAAGTATCTTGCTGACTTGGGCCCTTAAAGTTTGAACTCTGGGAAGGGGAAGAGAGGTTACTGTTGATCTTGTGTCTAGTAGCCCTCCTATGAATTCTAACATTTCAGTCGGCTCTAGAACTGACATCTCAAAATTTATGGTTATTCCTAACCTTGTGCAAGAGTGGATGATTTTTTCTCTTGCCATAATGAGTTGATGCCTGGTTGGAGTGGTAGTGAGCAAGTTGTGCAAGTATGGAAACAGACAGAATCCTTGCAGTCTCAAGTGAACTGCTACCACTGCCATACATTTGGTGAACACCATGGGGTTGTGGTGAGGCCATAGGGCAGTGCGCTGAATGGATAGTGACTGGCTCCTAGCTGGAAGTGTAAGAATCACCTGGATTGCCTGTTTATTTTTATATGATACTACGCATCCTGGAGCTCTATTGAGCACATCCAGTCATTCTTTTCCAAAAACAGAAGAATGGACTAAACCATGACCATCTGGAACTTTGTCTTTCAAACAAATCTGTTTAGATTGCTGAGATCCAGAAGTGGTTTCCAGTCCCCTGTTTTCTTTGGCACTAAAAAGAATTTTGAGTAAGTTCTGGATCTTTTCTGGTCTGGGGGAACCTCTTGGATGACTATTTTGTTTAAGAGCTTTTGTATTTGAATGGCTGCTTGATCCCTCTGATTGAGTGGAACATCAGGAATTTTTCTGGAAATTGGAGAAAACAGGTTGAAAATGGGATTATATATTGTCTGGATACGATCCTCTGCACCCAAGTATCTTTTATCTCTAACCAGGCTCTCTGGTGCAGGGACAAATGACCCCTAACTGCCTCCACAGGAGGACAATTGGGCCTTGATTCAGGAGACTTGGAAGGGTTTGCCAAAGAATAGTTCCCTGGACATTTGATGCTGCAGGACTCCTCTGCCACAAGGGTGGCATCTACCATTTCAGTTCCCCCTCTACCTCTGGGGGAAGATCCCCACATTTGTCTTTGAAAGATCTTTGATTTATTGAACCACATCTTTCCTGATGATTCTGCAAGAAGGATCTTTGGGGCTGGAAAAATGCACACCCACGGCAGAAAGGGTCTTTCCATCCTTCTCACACCTGGACAGTGCATCTTTCACTTTAGAGCCAAAAGGAGATGTGCTGTCAGAAGGAGCATTGATGAACATAGACTTAAAAGGCTTTGCAAAGTCACACAAGTGCATTCAGGTGTGTCTCCTGATGCATACACCTGAATCCACTGCCCCTGAGGTTCCTTTTATCACTTTGGAAATAAGCCTCATGGATGAGTTTGATATCGACTGAAGGATCGCCAGCTGTGAGGTGCCAGAGTCCTTCAACTCCTCAGGCATGGTTCCTGCAAGGGTATCTTGGAGTTCCTTTATCAGATCCCTTTGTAATCTGGTGAAATGCACCAGGTAGTTCAGGGACCCCAAGGTGAAGGTCCCTAAAGTGTAGAGACACTGCCCAAACCTGTCCATGGCCTGTGACTCCTTGTCAGGGGGAAGAACAGAGGAATTCTTGTCAGCTAGTTCCTTCCTGGTGGCCATGGCTATGACCATGGCATCAATGGGGGGGGGGGGGGCTTGGACCAGAGCTGTTTCTGGAGGGGGAGGGGTCATCATTTTATCAGGCTTCCTTGGTATGTGCTCAATGGAGTCAAGTTCCTTCCTTAACTGCCTCAAGACCAAATTGAGGAGCTTGTCAGCAGGGGGAATCACCCAAGATGTAGATGGGCCAGTACCAAATGGCTTCAGATGTACAGATTTCTCCAATGAAGGATTGCTGGGCTTCCAGCTACCTCTCTCTTTTAGGATTTCAAGGATGTCTCTGAACGGGATGTCTGCAGGAGGTGACCATGAGGATCCTTTGTCTTCCTCAAAATATGGGTCTTCGGTGACAGATTCAGGGGAATCTAGATGCTTCCTCTTACATGTCCTCTTTTGAGAGACTTCTTCAGTGGGATAATCTTAGTAGGTATCAGAAGAGGTAGAAATACCCAGTTGGCTGCCCCTGTGGGAGGGATAGCTGAGACTCCTGACAACAGGGCAGGGGAAGATATGGAACCTGAGGGGATAGGACCCATCTGTGTCATGGAAGCTGACAGGGCCCTCTCCAAGGCCCTAAAGGCTGACCTTCCTGGAGAGGGATAGCTACTTGGATACAAAAAGAGGGCTTTCTGATCCCTGGTCTCACTCTGCTCTGAGAAAAGGCAGAAGTCGAAGTTGAATTAACCCTTGCTGAAGCTCCGAGGTGCAGAGACAGCTCTGAAGCCCTTGGAGTTGACTGAAACAACTTGGATCTGACAGGGTAAAAATGACTCAGATAGCTCTCCAGATCCAATAGCTCAGAGGAGCTCAGAGCAAACTTCTGATCTGAGGAAACAGCGATCTTCGGACCTGAAGAAGATAGGCCTGGATGACTGAGACCCAATGGCATCAAACCCACAGAGGGAGTCAGAGAAGGAAGAGTTAAAGGTGGAGTCTTAGATATAAGGGCTTCCTGACCTGAAGGGGTAGGAGTGAAACAACAACTGGGAGGCTATGCGCCGACAGCATCTGTCTCACTACTCACTCCACATCTTCTATGGTGAGATGCCTAGAAGAGTGAGAGGACTGCCTGAAGGCCCAGTCTGGTCTGTAAAGAAAAGGAGATGGCATCCTTGATGGGACAGGGTCCACAGATGGGGAGTAGCTTGTTCTAGGCAGTGTATCCAATATTGTAGGAGGATCAGAGGTCTTCGGAACTGATGAATCCATTGTTTTCTGAGACCTCAGATTCAAAGAAGCCATCCAATCTGAAGAGGTACTTTTTACTTTTGTCTAATCCAAGGGGATTAGATCCAACAACTTAAATTTTCTTCTTCTTCTTGAACAGATCTGTAGAAACTGTTGGATCCGAGGAAGGCCGTTTTAAGCTTTCATAGAGGTCTTAGATAAAACTGAAGAAGAGCCTGAAGATTAATTAGGCAACTTTTTGGAAGTTTCTCTAGAAATGGTAACACCGAAAGTAGACGGTAAAAGGCCCTTCAAGATCAATTTATTCTTGCACTCTACCAATGCTCAGGGAATAAAGGCATGGCAGACCACACAACTCTCTTGCAAATGAAGGGGGCCAAGGAAATATATATAAAGAGTGTGTGCAGCAGAAAAGGGAATTTTTTGCCCATATTTCCCAAACTTCTTAAATCCTGCTGGTGTTTTCTCTTTTTCAGCCATAATAACCACACCAACCATAATAATGCTGTACAAGAAAGACTGTAAATAACACTACTAAAAGACTTAACAATGACAGCAACAAAAAAGGGAAGAAAAACGTTTTTTTTTTTTTTTTTTTTTTTTAACAAGTCAGGGAAGAAAAGGGGAAAAAAGGGAATACCTACACCAGTAGTAAGGCTATGTTAAACAAAGAAAGTAAGGGAGAGAGAGAAAAAGGCACAGAAGAGATACTAATGATAGCATCTAGAGTACACTAGTACAAAGGTAGAGAAATTTAAGATAGCCTAAGAAAATTTAAAGTAGAAAAACAACAAATATCACACTAATCTATCCCTTTAGCTCAAGAGTGAAATAACCATGTCTTTCACATAGTGGTGGCAAGTGAGATCTGAGGTAACGGCTTGGGTGCACTGCGGGTGAGGAAGAGGTTAGAAAGTTTTGGATTGCCACGAGCTTTTACAAGCGGCCGAGTCAGATCCGATGCCTCAGATTCTAACCCATCAGTTGAGGATGGAATGAAAATTGACATCATCAGATCAGTTGTTTTTATTACTGCTTCCTGTACTAAACTTTTTGAACTGTAATTCTGTACTACAACAAAATCAGACTGCACTTGGGGACATACCTCTCAACTGTCCAGATTTTCACAGAATGACCAGACTTTTGCCTCATATTTTTTCATCTGCTTCTCATAATATTTTTGGTTTTCAGGCAAATCATCAAGAACTGAAGTGAGAAAATAATGGCATGCATTTGAGTTTTGGACTTCATACCCTTTAGAAAATTCATGCTAATGCAAAAGCTATCATTCTATCACCTAGGTTTATTAGAGCAATCTTTAAAATTGTACCTGTTTTTGGGCCTCTGTATCCCCACAAGTTATGGCTTTGTCTTGACGTCTAGTGCTAAGAGGTTGAGAGGAATGCTTGGGAAACAAGATTATACTACTGAGCCATCAACAGCTTTTAAATATATTAATCAAAAGCATCCAAAAAGTCCTGTTCTGCTTGTTCTACAAACAACATAAAATGAAATGGGGGAGGGGGAGGTATAAAATCGGACAATGGGTCACCAAATGAATTTTACTAGGAAAATTATTAACAAACTGAGACAAATACAAATCCATAGACTGGGTTACCAAACAAATTTATTTGAAAAATCATTAACTAACAGTTCAGTCAAAGACATGTGTCATGTCTTCACATCATACTTTCAAGATAAACAGTTCTTAGTTTCTTACCTAGTTTTCCCTATCCAGAAAAAACACTGTGGTTCTTTCTCTTGATTATCTCTTCAAAGAGAAGTCCAAAACACACTCTGCCTACATTAAACTAGAATATCAAAATCAAAGAACAAATCTGCAACTTCCAGTATTCTCTTACACTAACTTGGAGGTAAGCAAGAATTACTTATTTCTCAGAAAATGTAAGTTTCAGTTAAAAAAGAGTAACTTACTTTTGTGTTCTGATCGTAAGTTCTATAGGTCTTCCAATGTCTCTGTCTTTGAGATCAAACTCAGGGTCAAAATATTCCTCAGCTGTGATAGCGGTAGGATTGTTTGCCAATGCAAACTCTGTTGTGAGGTTCTAATAAGCAAAGATTTTAGAAAACGTAAGATGATTTTTCATCTGAACTGAGTAAATTAAAAAGTTAACATCATAACTAAAGTCACAATTTTTGTATTATTCATTTGGGCAACTTTCAACACTTGGAATGAATATTTCAATCACATGTAACTTTTTTTAGGATACGATAGGTATTTGGCATCCCTATGTCCAAAGCCTGTACTGTTGCATGGGAAAAGGGTCTGTTTATACTGCTGGTAATCCAGGTTTGAAAAGTTCCCAGGATAGGGAAAAGTTACAGACTCCTGGTGATCCCAGCAATGGCCTTGTGGAAGCTTGAGCTGACCACCACTGGAGCCAGTGCTTGCGTGCCCTACTAACGAAATGGGAAATGGATAATGCATGCCATATTAAATCCTTACATTCCATTATTTTGATCACCAAGATTCTACTGCCCTTCTTCTCAAAGTGCAAAGGGAATGAATTGCGCACAAAACAGACAATTACAGGAATTTAGGCACCTGAGGTCAACATGAAGGGGTAAATGGGAGTGTTCTTTTTTATCAGCACTACTTTTAAGCTATCAAGCAATCATATCACATCAAAATGAAAATGTCTTCTCTCCCAAATGAAGCCAGTTGCTGGAGTTCTACCATCTGATGAACTGTAATTCTTAGAATCATATTTCACAGATCCAAATTCCCTGAAAATGTAGTTCCTGGAATCCTTTACCATTATACAAATGCCCCACAGTATACAACCATGGATTTAGTACATATAAGTAACAGGGAGGTGTTAAGGGGTGAATTCCCATCACAGGGTGCAGGTGCCTTGCACCCTGCCCAAAAACAATGTTATGTTAATATCATATGCACTTTCAGTGGGAGCATTGTTCAAGGAGTTTGACTAATTCAGTTGATTGTCAGCAGGATACATGTCAACTGCTCACAGTGGATCTAGTTGGCTCCCACTCTTATAATCTGTTAAGTTCCCTTAAATGCAATATTGTGTCCTGATTCAGAAATAAAATATTCACCCTTTTCCAGTGCTTGATAAAGTTTCATTCTAAACTCTGCAATGCAAATCTTCTTCAGGCAAGGTTGTGCACTCAAGTAAAGGAGGGCAAACAACCAGTTACAGTGAAAAGATGAGCTCTACTAAAATGAATGTTATGGGACTTCTAATTTATACCACTGCTGATACCTTCTGTACAATATTTTCCAAAAAAAAAAAAAATCTCATCCTTAGGCACAGATCTTCTTATATGCTAGGAAATGTATATGACTTCCTCATTATTTATTACAGACACAAAATAAGGCTTAAAATATTTGTTCCTGAAGAAGTCATCATCTATTCCTATTATTTTTCTCCATACCTGAGATAAAAATGCAGAGACTATGACATCATAATCACAAGGCAACTGACTCTATGTCAGTTTGTGAAGATTATGACTGCAGGTAGGAAGTACATCACAAAAAGAAAAAATGCAAATTCAATTCTAATTATTTACATAACATATAATTTCATAAAATGTATAAAGAATGTAACTAGAAGGCAGATGATCAAAGAGGTTTCTCAAGGCTCCATTCTTGCTCTCCTACCTTTCTCCATATACATCAGTAATCTTCCAGTTGACTGCCCACACTTTCCTCTTTTTGTTATACACCAATGGTATGGCGGTCTATCACTTTAGCCACTCATTTTCCAATTTGCAAGAGAAATTGCAAGCTGATTTCCAAAGCTTTAGTAATTGGATTTCAATAATAATCTCATATTAAACTAATGAAAAACCAAAACAACGACTTTTGGCACCAGTTGAAGGGTCTACAAATCCCCCAAGACCATCACAATCTATGATCAAAACATTCTTGTACAACAAATATCCTCCTTCAAGTACCAAGTATTTTGGCTGGACCCTTCTCTCAGAAAGAATCAACTTCTTCCTCTTCTGGGCACAAACACACACAAAAAAAATAATAATAACCTCCTTCCTCCCCTTTGCCACCAGAACAGCAATAGGCAAAGGAATCATTCTGCTTCAGCTCAAAATCGTCCACGCCTTTGTATCAGCAGCATCTTCAAAAAACATTTCTGTCACGAAAGGAGATACTGTCAGCCCAACTATATGGAATTTTGTAAATAGTTATGTGTCATTTGTGAATGTCAACATGCTTCATGTAAGATGCTTGTGTCACAGATGTATTACAACTGTATGGCATATTGTACAGGCATGTGTGCTGAAGAGATATTTTGTAAAGTACTGACCTTAGAGGTGTGACCACAGTATACCCTGCTGGATTAGAACAGAAATGTATATACTCTACTTTTTGTACATTGTTTAAATGTATATATTTTAACAATGGAAACTGGAACATAGGAGGTTAATTTCAGAGAAACAGCTGAAAATTTAAATTACTTTATGACCATGTAATAAAAGGATGTTATCTTTCAGTTTCAGTGCAATGTTGGACACAATGTCCAGAACTAGACTTTTTTGTATTGCCTTGGAAGTATTTATTGTTTTATGACTTACAGGATCTGCCTTAGATCTAAGAAAAGCCCTTGTTTATGTATTTTTACAGGTAGATGGTAAATGCCGCCAGCTGGCATCAATGGTTATTTTGAGCCTGGGAACTGAATTCAGATGACAAGAAATGATGTCATTCTGCAAGTATCCCAGCAGTAATATTTGGGATATTAATTTAAGAACTCTCTGAGAGAAACTGGGGTATTCTGTATTTTCTCTTTGACCTAACAAGAAGACCCATATACCACATCTGTCTTGCTTGCTCTGTAACTCTTTCTAGGGAACAGTATAATTCTTTTAGATATAGTCAGGAATATAGCTGAGCTTAATTTAGATGTTTTAATTTATTTAAGGCAGTCCTTCAATGTTGTTTTAAGTATTTCCTGTGATTTTGAACTCTGGTGTAACTGTAACTATACACAGAGTATTTTCTTGTTCTTTTATTATTTATTATTAAATATATGTAAACCTTTCATTGTGGCTGATATTTATGAGACATATTTAAGTTTTGAGAGTACTTGCATACTTATTTGGTGAAACTGTGGGCCACTCCTAATAGCCTTCTCTTAGTCAAACTACTATTTGTATTAATAGTAACATTAAACAGTAAGATTAGACACTGTTTAAGGGCCTTAAAGTAGCTGATAAGGAGTGGCTGGTAGCAGTGAAAACTACCTTATAGTCTGGGCAGGAGGGGTCATAACAAGTAAACCTGTGCCAGCCTTTCACAGGTGTGTGTGTGTGTGTGTGTGTGTGTGTGTGTGTGTGTGTGTGTGTGTGTGTGTGTGTGTGTGTGTGTGTGTGTGCGCGCGCGCGCGCGTGCGTGTATGTGCGTGTGTGTGTGTGTGTGTGTGTGTGTGTGTATGTGCGTGTGTGCGTGTGTGTATGTGTGTGTATAAATCAAATCTCAAAGAGTGTGTTTGTTAGCTACTTGGGAAGGGACACAAAGCACTGGTTGGACAGAGTTGGTGCTGGAGTTCTTGGCTTGGCCACTCAGCTGAGATCTCAACTCTATAGCTGTGCCAGTGGGAAGACTTATTGGGGATTTGGAGAAAGAGGGAGAAACCAGCCCCAGACTGACTGTGGCCTCTGTGTGCTCTTAAATGAAATTGCACTTGACGCAGAGAGCTGCATCTGGAAACAGTGTGTGTGTGTACTTGCCATCCTCCCAGTGCATGTCCCCCACTGCTGCTAGTGATGAGGATTGAGGCTCCGTGATTACTGTTGCCAGTGGTGGGGCATCGCAATCTCTATCATGCAATTGCTAGAAAAAAAATGTGTAGATTACTTGCTCCCACAGGAAAGAGAATCACTGAACAACAATCCAAAAGGCACACTGTTTGAAGAGGCAAACAAAGGGCCAATCAGCTCCTTGCTCTCAACTCTACAAAAGCTCCTGTATAAACAGTCTCTACCCCCTTTAACCTCAAAGCATTTAAGACAAACTCCCCTTCATACAGCCTCAGAAATCTAAATCACTCAGGTTCTATCACACAAATCCCACTTTCCAAACTATGTAGTTCAAATCATGTCTTCTGAATTCTGAAACAAAAACTCTGGAAATCCCTCCCTCCAGAACTTAAAAGACACCTATTCTTATCCCACATTCTGTGCATTACTAAAATCTCATGTACTTAATCAAGCAAAGTATACTTGCAACCTTTCAGGACACATAATGTAATCCACATAATCTAATTCAATATTTTCCTGCTGTATCCAACTGTCAAAAATGTACAGGCACTAATCTCATACTAAAGGATCTGTCTTCCCTGTTTTACTCTATCATAATTTTTATCTTTCTACATAGTGACTTTCTGCATCTACATCCTTTATACAACAGTCTCTTATTTCCTAACTCCATCTATATCATCATTTCCTGCTTCTATCTATATTCTTACTGTAAATGACAATGTCTACATAATTTGCAAGTTCTTGGGCTTGCAACACTAGAACTTCTTAAAATTCCATGTCATCCTTTGTATATTATCTTTTTTTTAATCATTGTTTGTACTTCTAAATTCTTTTTAATAGCGGTTCTTCATTATCTTTGGGCTGAGACTGAAAATAGGCAAAAATGATCAGTGCTCTACCTGGTAAATAAATTCAAAAATAAAAATAAGATAAAACATTTCTAAGGTGCTAACAGATCTTTAGCTTTGTGTATAAAAAACACAAACACCTGACTTAACAAGGTCTTCCTAAGGCAAGAGTGGGTTTATTACTCTCTGAACAAGACTAAGGATAAGAACAGAAACCCAAATATTGGGTTTGAAAGGAAATCAATTTGTACTGAGGGTATGTATCATTTTCTCCAAAATTCTAATATTACAGTTTATCTTTTATTTTCTCTTGCAGATTCTCAGAAACAAACACAAAGAGGAATAGCTTCTAATTTTAATCATGGGCAAAAACAATAAGCCAAGTCACCAAAAAAGTATTATTTTAATCAACTGTGCCAAATGTAATCTATTACTTATTCTATGTCAGAAACAAAATAACGTTTAAAAACCAGCAAATCCCATAAAAAAATATTTATTTCAGGAGTATGAGGATTCATACTGATCATGGCATGAGATCCTAAAAACAAAAAAAAAAAATGCCCCAGAGCATGAATAGGTGGAAACCACAACTAAAAAAGAAAAAATCTTTTGGAGCTGAAATTGTTTAATCGGAAACTTAATTTAACATATGCTTTAAATGCTTTAAATGATGTTGTTTTTCCTGTTAATAAATTTGTGAAACCTTGCACTTTCAATCCAGTTTTTAACAATACTGTAAATGTTTTTGAGAAAGCTTGTAAGAATGCCCTTAGGAAACTTTCTAAGAGTAAACCAACGAAAAAAGTTTTTAATTTAACTAATAAAGAACACAATTCTCTTAATGATTTGCAGTACATTATATGATTGAACTAAGGGATAAAGGTGACGGAATGGTGGTCATGTGTCAGACAGATTATCTGGAATCTATGAGGAGTTTATTAAGTAATGCTAATGAATATTTGTTGGTGTTCTTTTCTGAAGTTCATAATAGTTTTGAACAAGTGTATTGGTTACTGCATGAGGTTTTAATGGAAAGACTAATACCTTTAGAAGTATACAACTTTATGAAAGTGGAGCATCATGTCCTGGGTATACTTTTTGGGATACCTAAGATACATAAGGACCCCATTCACCTACCCTTTTGACCAACTGTGTTGGTCCCCAATTATATTACAAAAAGGATTTCCCTGTTTTTAGATAATTTATTAAATCCTGAAGTTCAGAGAATGAATTCTTATATTAAAGATTCATGGGACTATTTGAAGAAAGTTAGGGCATTTAAGGATAAGCATTCATTTCAAATCAACCATAATTTGATTTTTACTGTGGATATTTGTTCCCTCTTCACTTGTATACCCCATAATGTGGGTATTGATTATGTTAGGAATTTTCTGATGAAGTCAGAGGGTTTTACTAATGATGAGATTTATTTAGTGTGTAGTCTTTTAGACATTGTTAAGCAATAATTATTTTTATTTGATTAAAAAAAAAAATATATATATATATATATATATATATATATATATATATATATATATATATAGATAGACAAGTAAGGGGTGGGCATGGGGTCAGTCGCTGCCCCTGCATTTGTACATGCTGTGCTCCAGTGGTGGGAATTAATTTTTTATTATAGTACTTTATTACAGATTTGTAGATGGCATGATCTTTATTATAGAAGGTGGAAGTGAGAAGGTGCAAGTTTTTTTTTAAGAAATTTGAATGAAAACTCTGATTTTTTGAAGTTCACCTTGGGGGATACTGGTAATAGAGTACATTTCCTAGATGTAACTCTTAATTGGAATGAAGTGGCCATAACGTTTTGAAAGTGAGATACATAGAAAACAAACTTTTACTAATAATTATCTTCATTTTAGTAGTAATCAACCCTTTTTATGAAAAAGTACATGCCTAGAGATCAATTTATTAGGGCTTCTAGGATGATTACTAGTGATGTAAAGTTTGAAGAACCACAGTTTATAATATCGATGCTCATGAAAAGGGGTTACCATAAGGATGAGTTAATGAAAACAGAAGAGGAATCTAAGTTAAGGAGAAATGTTGATTTTTCTCCTATACTTACTAGACCACTGAGTGTTAAGAATAAACAATCTAGTACTACAAATACTTGGTAGCTTGTTGTTTGTATATGACAGTGGACAAATTTGATATTTGTTCCATTATTACAAAAACCTGGAGAATAATTGAAAGAAATGTGGAACTGGTGAGAGTGGTGCTTCCCCCAAATTTGTTTGTAAAAATAATTTTATTATTAAGAAATTGTTACAAAATGATACTAGTAAAATTCGTTTTAAGATGGAGTCAAATAGAAATAAAGGCATGTATAAATTTGGAAGTTGTTCTATTTGTAGATATATACTTGAAGGACCATTCATGAGTTTAAAACATCTAGATATGACCTTGCGCATTCCAAAGGTGTATAACTGTAAAACTGAAGGAATAGTTTATATGGCAGTATGTCTGATGTGATTGTTTCTATATAGGAATGACTGAAAGAAGTTTACAAAAAAGAGTTAGAGAACATCTTTATTCCATTAAGAAGACCCCAATAATGCCCTTTATAAACATAAGTTAGTTTGTAGTTACAAAAAAATTGTATTTTCAGTACTGGAACAGGTCCCGAAAGATCTTAGAGAGGGAGATTATAGGCATAAAATACAGCAAAAGGAAATATTATGGCAAATGCAAATGGGGGCCAACAGTTTTCCTGGATTAAATGATTTTATAAATATTAAATGTTTTCTCACAGATAGGAGATTATAAGGGCAGAAATAATTTTATAGGTTTTCAAAGACCTTTAATTGGATTAGGTTTTAGTATTTATATGTGGTGCATTCACACTGTAGTTAGTTCTGAAGTCGTCTATATTAGACGAAAGTGAATAAATGTTTTTTACACTATTTGACTGTCCTTGGGTAACGCCTTTTATTGCAATGAAACCTTTGTGGGCTTGTCTTGATGGCAGGAAATCCTGCCACTCTGTGGCATATAGGAAAGCCTGACTAATTCACAAGCAAATCAACTTTGAACAGTGGTTTGGGTCCCTGTAGGAGAAGACAGTGGATGACAGGAGTGAGCGGCCACTGCCTCTTTACCCATCCTGTGGGGAGGAAGGCAGCTCTGGATCACCAAATGGGTGACACCTAGAGGAACCTCTAGTTGTCTGCCCATGGAGCGCAAGTCTATAAAGCCTACACTGCTATGTGCAAAGCACACTGTGAGCCATGGGAAACATTCAGAGGATACCGATAGTAAAGTTAGGAAGAGCTGTTTCAGTGGAATGGCCATCCTGCAGGACCAGCAAAGCTGGCTTGTTCCTTACCTCTCAGGTCTTGCCACAGGTAGATGGACTCTTGTGGGATTACTAGACAGAAATGTACAGGCTTGCCTAGGAATCCCCAGCTCCAGTGGCTGCTGAACAAATGGGCCAATTCATTGCAGGGAAAGAAGCCATCAAGCCCAATCTTCAGAGGATGCAAAAAAAATGGCAGAAAATCTTGACGGCACAGTTAGAAAAGGAGTTATACAGTATAATACAGACTCTGTCTCAGCATCCTTCATGCCAGGTATGTTGTCCTTCACTGATGTATATCAACTTGTTTTCATCCTTAATGAAATGCAGCCTCCAGAAATGAGTATAATATTTCAAGTAACATCTTATAATAACCCAGATAATAACAAACCTTATTTCCTTCTTTCTCTTCCTTGTTTATGTTTGTGAGGCTTGAACGTATAGGCCAATATTTATTTATTTAGTCTCTGTTAATGATATAAATCTAAATCATACATGACTTATGCTCTTGAATGATCTGGAAGTTTCCATCTAGTTACATGACTTGCACAGAGTTTCAGAATAAGCAACAAGACATTATAAAAGTTGGACTTCCAAGATGACTACACATTGATCAACAGCTCTACTAGTGTAAAAACAGAAACCGAATAAAGAGAGTGCCATTAGAACTGCTATTTTGGGAAAAATTCAGTTACTGGCTAATAAGTATACTGCCAGGATGCCAGCAAAAAAGAAATTTGGAAAGCCTGAAAGAAAATCAACCAGAAAAGGTTAAGAGAAATTACTCTCTGGAAAGGATTCTGCAGCTGTTTATCAAAAAGCAGTTCAAGCTTCAGCTTTGGTTCAAACAATGGCTTACAGTACGGTAGTTTAGTGGAAAAAATAAACCAAATGTACTCAGAGGTGAATAAAATAAAATAAATGAAATTTGAAGGGATATATCAACTTAAACAATGAAAGACTGGAAAAAAATAGAAGCTTTAACCAGGTGTTCAGATCAGCAGATAAAACTGCAAAAATCAGAGAATCAAGTCAAGGTAAAGATAGCTGAGTATAAGGCTTCTCCAGTAGAGTGGTTTCAAAAAACAGTAGAGTTAGAAGGCAAGGATTAGAGAGAAAACCTGACATTTTCAGGTGTACCAGAGAAACTGGAAGGAACAGACTGTATTCATTTTATGAAAGCACAAATAAGTAACTGGACTGGTGCTCCACAGCAGGAATTCTTAACTGAAAGGGCATATCAAGTGTATGTTCCAAACCTATCCACAAGAAAGTAGCCAAGGTCTATATTAGTAAAGATGCAACCATACCAGCAAAGAATTCATCCTGACAAAACTGTGGAGAAGAGCAAAGTATTAAACACTGGAGACAGTCAAATGTTTACGGAAAATGATTATTCACTGTACACCAGACAGAAGAGAATATATTTATCCCAGGAATTAGGGAATGTTGAGATGTAGCTGTGATATTCAAGCTGCTATATCAGCTGTCTTCTGGGTATTTTTTCCTGAAGGATCAAAGTCATTTTTTGATGCAAAGCAGGTCAAGGAGGAGATAAAAAGTTTATCCAACAAAAAGTGAGCCAGCATGCAGGAGAGATCTCTGCTTCTCATTCTTCTGAAAGTAAGGTTCCTACAGAGAATTTGCCAGTGAAACGCTTTCCAATGTTCCAAAGAAAATGCTTGAAAAATAGAAAAAAGCACAAGAGTAGAGTAGAAGACTCAGGAGAACCCTGGACTTGAACCAGAGTCTGGTATTCAGAGACAGAGATGAACAGGAAGAAGACCAGCAATACTGAAACTATCCAATAAATAGGAGACTATAAAGCATCAATAACATTTGTGAAATGCAGCTTTGCAATAAAAAGTGACTGAAAAAGACTGGAATTTTGTTGACTTTGTCAGACTTTTGGGTAGACTGTAAAGCACATGCCCCACTTTATGTCTTTAATGTTTAGAAGGGCAGTAAAAGGGATGAAAAGTAACTTAGTAAAACTATTTTTCTTCTTGTTTTTGTATAAAACATTTCATAATATAAATTGTACACTATATATAGTAAAGCAGCTTTGTGTAGTCAGTCAGGGGTGTTTTAAAGGTTGGCAAGTCTTTTCAATGACTGTTGTATGTCTTAAAGATGGTAAAGTAAACAAATACTTTTTGGTTGAAAGAAAAATAAGCTTTAGTATAACAAGAGAAGAAAGGCTGGACAAAAAAAGTTTAATGTTAATTTGGTATGTTCTTGGGTTGCTGGGATAGGTGTGGTGTATAATAAGTCCACTGATTATATTATATGCAGAATTAAGATATTTTTCTCTTATATTTACAAGGGTGAATGTCTAGATTAATGCCTTTGGTTAAGCTATAAACAAGGGTTTAATATAAGCAAGTAAGATTTAAAAAGAAGACAAAATGATGAAAGTCATGAAAAATGCTAAGCTTCTTCCAGCTGCAAAGATATTAGCTTGTTTTTACTGCATTAGCAAATGTTTACTGGGAGTCAAGAAGTCTGCAGCTAAAGGAAGCTGTGCATTTTGTTCTAAGTTAAATTTACAAAGAATGCATTGCCTAGTAGTTTTTCATTGAGACAATCTGTTTGCAGATGCAAACAATTAATCTTGAGAGTTCTCAACATTATTTGCTGAGGGAAAAGCAAAATATAAAGGTACAATGACAAGCAGTTCAGTGAAAAATGAAATTATGGAATGTGAATAAGAGATAGCAGCCTCTCTCAGCAGCCTTAATACCTTAATGTGTTTAATACAACAGTCAGTGCACATTTCGTAGGACTAAAAGTTAATGTTTTCTGAAAGCATACAAACTATTTTTCACTTCAGAGAGGAGAATAAAGATAAGTAAAGAACAAAGAGCAATCAGTGTATATGCATGGGGAACCTTAACTTAGGTTATGTAATGCCTGTGTTGCAGGTATCAGTTTGGAGGCAACTGTTCCTATATGGAGGGTTAAAATTACTTTTCTGAAGATGTACATATGTTTTGTGTGCTTGTTCTAAATTAATAGGGGATGGGGTGTTCTGAAATATATATATATATATATATATATATATATATATTTAGGACTTTCCATTAAAACAAAAAGTCTTGAAAATGTGAAATAGGTTCAAGAGGGAATGAGAAGGAAAAAAAACTGTAAAAAAAGATCAGCCTGCCAAACATTAGTGTGTGCATGTAACATAAAAGTTGGAAATACACATTCAAAAAACTATTATGTATAACAGGTGGGAACAATAGCTTTTTATCATAATGGCTGCACTAGCCATATTATCCAGGCAAAATGAAGACAGCACTGAATTTGATTAAGAAATGCAGACTGCAAATAGTAATGCTGCAAGAGACACATCTAGAAAGAAATGAATATGGGGATTTGATAAAAAAGGATTTCAGGATGGATATTCAGCAGAATATTAGGGACAAATAAAAAGAGAAGCAATTATAATTGTTAAAGGGGCAACGACAGTGATAGAAGATGGGGAAAAGACAATAATGGTAGATTTGTAGTAGTAAGGGGCTATTGACAAGGGAGGAGGATTATGTTTGGTGTGCATTTATATTCCACTAAAAACTGCTATTATGGAGCTTAAGAAATTTTAGAGAGAAATAATCAGCTTTTAGCACAGATTATTAATTCCAAGTGATTACTGGAACTAGATTTGTAATAGTGAGGATGTATTAGTGAATGTAATAGGAAACATATAATAAGAGAGGGTGGATTTCTGAACAAATTTATGAAAATGTTTGGTATGGAATATGTGAATTGAGTAGTAGAAACAGAATTTAAATAGTATTCCCCAAGGTAAAATAACTGTGCTAGACTAGACAGAAATTATATTTCACAGGAACATATGCTTTTAATTGAAAGCTTTTGACACATATTCAATAACTATTTCAGATCATGTACAAAAAACAAAACAAAAAAACCTAAGATAAAAGTGTAAGGCAATGTAAAAATGAAACACTTGTGCTTTCCCACTTCCCCATTAAAAAAATGAATTAAAGGAATGGGTAGTGGAAATTATTTGATAGTTATTAAGGAAGACAGAAATACCTTCATAAGCTATAGCTAGTGAGTAGGATAAAATGAAAATGGAGTTTAAAAACAGGGTAGAAATAAAAGAGAACTAGACATGGTTAAAAAGTAATTACTTAGATGGCTGTCAAAGGTTAAAGAATCGCAGAATAAGGGGAATCTCAAAGAACAAGAAGAGGTGCAAATGCAGAGTGCTAAAGAGAAAATAAAGGCATACTTGCATAATATGCATGAGTTTATTAATATTGCTGTTACGCAACTACTTTTTGAAAATAACTCCAGAGCACAAAAAGGTTGATACCAAACTTAGGGAGCTTATAATGAGGAAAAATCACCAGAGATCCTGTGGAGGTTTTATAGATATTTTAGAAATTTGTATGATGTAGAGAAATGTGGAAATCAAGAAAGAGCACAAATGGAAATATTTATAGAAGAGTTAATGGGTGAAAAGGCAGTGGCCGCTCACTCCTGTCATCCACTGTCTTCTCCTACAGGGACCCAAACCACTGTTCAAAGTTGGTTTGCTTGTGAATTAGTCAGGCTTTCCTATATGCCACAGAGTGGCAGGATTTCCTGCCATCAAGACAAGCCCACAAAGGTTTCATTGCAATAAAAGGCGTTACCCAAGGACAGTCAAATAGTCAATAGCCAATGTTAGAGGTAAATGAGGCTCAACAGCAAACAGTTAAAATAAGAAAAAAACTAGTTAAGATAGGAGGGAGTAAGATAAAAATGGTGATGTATAATGAATCATCACGAAAGTCTTCAGGGACAGATGGTAATCCTGTGGAATTCTGGAAGTTAGGAAGGAAGAAAGTGATAAAAGCCTGAAAGATTTTGTTTAGCAGTATTTTAAAAGAACAGGAAGCACCAACATATTGGGAAAAATACTCTGGTGGCTGTATTACCTAAAGATGGTAAAGAACCATCAGACCCAGCTTCAATTTTAAATCATGAGTAAATATGTTTATGTCCGTACTAGCTAAAAGAATGGCAAAGGTGTTGCCAAAACTGATAGATATGAATCAAAGTGGTTTTGTGAAGGACTTCCAAAATTACTGCACACTGAATAACAGCTTAATTTCAGCTCTCACGTGGTGAAAAGAGAAACTCAGAAAAGAGAGTGAATTTGTCTTTTTTTGGCAAATTTCAGTTACTGTAAGTTAGTGAACTGCCTAGATGCCAGCAAAGAAGAAATTCAGAGAACCTGAAAGAAAATCAACCTCAAGAGATAAGAAGACAACACTGTCTGGAAAGAATTTTGCAGCTGTTAAGCAAAAAGCAGTTCATGCTCCAGCTTTGGTGCAAGACATAACATTCAGTAATCTAGAGGAAAAAATAAGTCAAGTGGGCCCAGAGATTATTAAAATAAATGAAACACTGAAAGAGTACATTAACTCAAATAAAAAAGGTTGGAAAATGGAAGAAGCTTTAAACAGATATTCAGATGATCTGATAAAACTGCAAAAATCATAGGTCAAAATGAAGAAAAGGCTGGCTGAGTATGAGACTAATCAAGAAGAGATGCTTCAAAAATTACATAATTAGAGAACAGAGCAGGTAGGGAAAACCTGAGATCTTCTGTTGTACCAGAGAAACTGGAAGGAACAGTATATTCTTAGTGTAAAATGATTACTCACTGCTCACCAGACAAAAGAAGAATACATTTATTCCAGGAATCAGGGAATGATGAGTGGCATGTGTGAAATTCAAGATGCTCAATCCAGTGATCTTCAGAATATTTTTTCTTGGAAGGTCAATGTCATTTTTTGATACAGAACACGCAGGGAGGAATACAAAAGTTTGTTTTGTCCAACAAAATGTGAGCTATCAAACAGAAAGGGAATCTGCTTCTTATTCTTCTGATAATAAAACTCATACAGACACTGTGAAACATTTTTCCATAGCTCCAAAGGAAAATGTTTGAGAGATAGAGGAAAGCATAGGAATTGATTAGAAGAACCAGGAGTATGTTGGAAATGAACCAGAAACTGGAGATGGGAGATGGAGATCAATGGGAAGAAAACCATCAACTGTTAAATAAATGAATAAATGTGGTATTACAAAGTATCAATCATATTTGTGAAATATGGCAGAACAAGAAAACATGAAAATTACTGGACTTTTTCACTTTGTTAAATTTGCAGGGGACTACAAAGCATACACCTTTACTTCTGAACATTAAGGAGAGGGAAATAGGAAGGAAAGAGGTAATTGTAAATATAACAAGTTTTGTTTGCATTTCTATAAGACATGACATATAGTGCATGTTATACAGTAAAGCATTTTCAATTATTTTTGTGTCTTATAGGGATGCTAAATTAAAAAGCCCCCCCTTTCCCTTTTTCCTTCCTTTTATGTCTTTCCTTCCTCTTGTCTAGTTATAAAAATGGACATAATCCACTATAAAAAGAGAAGAAAGCCTGGACAAAAGCATGTTTAAGATAATAGTTTATAATTTTTGGTAGTTGATGTGAAGGAAGGATTGTAAAAATATAAAAAGCATGCTAGAAGTAAAATTTATGCACTTTTTCTTAGCTTTGCATGGGAGAATGAATGGGTTAAGGCTCTGGGCTGGATCTAATAAAAAGTTTTAAGTGGAAGCAATTAAATAAAGGAACACTAAATGCAGTGAAGTTTTCCTTCAGCAAATAAATGTTCACAGTGCAACATGAGAAGCTTGTAGCTGAAGGCAACTGTGTATCTGTTTTTCATATTTCTACAGAAACAAGTTGATAGGGACAATAAAACAATATACTTTTTTTCCAATGGCCAAAAGCTAACATTTTCTGAAAGCATTCCAGTTGTTTTATACAAATGGAGAGGAATAAAGATAATAAAAAAACAGACAGCACTTAGTATAAGTAGAACCACAGATAGTACCGTGCATCTTAGCATGGATAACCTTCATTAGAGGTTAATTAAACCCCGTGAGTGTGGCTGAGAATCCAGTACAATTGTTACTATTAGGAGGGTTAAACTTCATTCATTACTTGAAGATGTACATAGTTGTGTGTGTTTGTTTTAAGTTAATAGGTTCTGGGGGTGATCTGGGGATGTGTTTGGCTTTTTTTTTGTTTGAGGGTTTTCTTTAAAACAAAATATCTTGTAAGAGGTGACATAGGTGCAAATGAATATGACAAGAAACAACTGTATAAAAGATCAACCTGCCAAACAGTGTATGCATGTAACACAAAAGCGGAGACTTGACACTAAAAATAAAAGCTGTGATATGTAACAGATGGAAATAATAACTTCTAAACATAATGGTAACATTTTCTATTTTATCTTTTAGTGTGAATGGTCTCACTGGTATGTACAAAAAAGAAAGAGTACTGACCTATATTAAAAATGCAAATATCTATGCTACAGGAGACACACTCAGAAAGAACTGAGCCTGTGAATTTGATAAAGAAAGGCTTTCAGGACGGTTATTCAGCAGAATATCCGGGACAAAGGAAAGGGAAGTATTTATACTAATTACTAGATGAGCTCCAATAGTGATAGAAGATGAAAAAAGATAATAATGGTAGATATGTAGTAGTAAGGGGTTAATGGCAAGTGAGAAAGATTACACTGACATGTATTTATATTCTACCTAAAGCTGCTATAGTAGACCTTAAGAAAATTCTAGGAGAAATAAACAGCTTTCAGCAGTGAATATTACTTAAAGGTGGGGACTGGAATTTGATTCCTGACAGTGAGGATGTATCTGAGTGGTCTAAAAAAGAAAATATAACAAAAGAGGGTGGATTTTTGAAGAAATGCATCAAAATATTTGCTATGGAAGATGTGAAGTCTATAGTTGGAGCTCAGACAGAATTTGCATATTATTCCACAAGGTACAAAAACTGGATTAGGTTAGACAGAAATTATATTTTACAGGAACATGTACATTTAATTGAAAGTTTTGATATACTCATCCAATAAGTATTTCAGATCACACACCAATAATAACCAAAATAAAAATGCAGGGTAATGAAATAAAATGAGACACTGGCACTTCTCCATTAATCCTTAAACAGAGAGGATTTTAAGGAATGGGTAGTGGAAATTATTCAGGAGTTATATGGGAAGACACACATTTCTTCAGAAAATGTAGCTAGGGAGTAGGATAAAATGAAACTGGAGTTTAAAATTAGGGTAGAAATAAAACAGAAAGATGGTTATGAAGTAACAAAAATTATTTAGAGGGAGTGACAGAGGTTAAATTATTGCAGAACAGGTGGAATCTCAAAGAACAAGAAGAGGAGCAAATGCAGAGTGCTAAAGAGAAGTTAAGAGACTACCTGGATAATATGCACGAGTTTAGAAAGACTGGTGTTAAACAACTATTTTTTACAATGACTCCACAGCGCCAAAGCTTTTAGTACAACAGCTCAGGCCACAAAAAGTAGAAAGGCTTGTTGCCAAGCTTAGGGAGTCTCTAATATGGAAAATAACCAGAGATTGTGTATAGGTTTTTGAAACAATTTGAAATGTTATGAAAATCTGTCTAAAGCAGAAAATGTGGAAATCAAGAAAAAGTTAAAATTGAAATGTTAATGGAAGAATTATACATGCCAAGGGTAGAGGTAGATAAGGCTCGATCATTAACAGTTACGGTAGGAGGAAATGAGATAAAAATGGTGATGTATAACTACTCTACAAGAGAGTGTCCAGGAATAGATGGTATTCCTGTGGAAGTTTGGAAACTCGGAAGGAGGAAACTGATAATGATCTGGAAGGTTTTGTTTAACAATATTTTAAAAATAAGAAAAAGCACCAACATCCTTAAAGGAAGCTGTGGTGGCTGTAATACCTAAAGATGGTAAAGATCCAGCAGATCCAACTTCACATAGGCTTATTTCAATTCTAAACCAAGTGTTTATGTCTATAATGGCTAAAAATTGATAGATCTAGATCAATGTGGTTTTGTGGAGGGGAGGCAAACATTTGAAAACATCAATAGAACAATGATCCAGAGGGGAGCAGAAAGTAAGAAAATACTATCATTGTTGGCAGGTCTTTATGCAGAGAAAGTATTCAACAGTGTAAGCTGGGATTTTATGAGTAGGGCAATGAAAGCATTTGCATTCCCTGACACAATAATAAGGTTAATTAAGAGTTTACATGAGGGATTGGAGGCAAAAATTAAACTGGGGGGTTCCTTTGTGATAATCTGTTTGGACAGAGGAAGCAGGTAGGGTGTCTGCTCTCCTCTTTGTTATTTGTGTTATACTTAGAATAACTGGCAAAGAAAATAAGGGACTCAGAAATTCAAGGAATTAATTGGTATGGTAATCAGAAAATATTGGCGTTATGTGCAAATAATATTATTTTGTACCTGATAAAACCAGAAAATGATATGTCAGTGCTGTGGAACATTCTCAGACAGTTACAAGTATTTACTTGATCGATTAATTGATTTACAAAATTAATGAAGATAAAGCTATGTACCCAAACATGTTCTGGTTCAGAAACAGCCACTTTTATGGGGACACAATAAAATCAAGTAATTAGGAGCATGGGATAAAAAGGTTTCTGTTATGGTAGCTAAGAATACGTGGGAAGATACTAAACAAAAGATAATGCAAAAACTGAAAAAAATGGAAGCTATGTTTTATGGATATGGATAGCAAGATACAAGCAACGAAAACAATTTTAGTCCCTTTAGTTTTATACACAGGTCAGGTATATTTTATCAACAAGAGGAGAAGCTATGGATAGCAATTATAAAGAGTTGAAGGATTTTATCTGGGAAGGGAAGAAGTCAAGAGTCAAGTGAGATAAGCTGATCCTTCCAACAGAGCAAGGTGGTTTGGGATTATTTGATTTGACTGGGATATTTCAGAACTAGACAGTTAAGGTTTCTATACATAGCACAAGCAGAAAGCTATAATTCAAACTGGAAAGGAATGATAATAAACTGGGGGGAACTCAAGAAACAAGGAAGACTGAGATTTTGGATGCAGATCTTTAAGGAGAATAAAAATAACTACACAGCACGTTATATTGATAAAGTAACAGAAAGTATTCTAAGAACTAAGCTAACATGGGAATGGAGAATGGAGATTCTGCCTATTGGGATGACTGCAATTAGGGGCATAGGGAATAGGCAAAGAGGGGCTGAAATTTAATTGAGAAAACTGGCAAAGGAACCAATGCATGGTGAGCAAATAATTAAGAGAGGGGAAGGTAATCGAATGGAAAGAGCCCAAGAATAGATATGGACTGTAGGTCAGAGATTGCCTTTCCTATAAAGGAATGACATCAGAGAACTGGCAAAGAGAAAGGAAAAGGGGATCCTAAGTGAAAGACCAGCACTGGTAGTCTTTTTAGTAGACTTTAGAACAGAAGCTACTGTTAAAATAGGGATAATTAGTAGGGCATATAAAATGTTGCATGAGAAGTATAGGAATCAATCAGAGGTGGTTAGAAAGGATTGGGAAGACAGACTGGATAAACAATTCACAAAGAAACAATGGGGGGATATATGTAAGGCTCCCAAATATCGACAAAATTTAGAATATTCAGGATTTTTGCTTGGAAGCGTTTCCACAGATATTTTCATACCCCAATTAGAGTCCACACAAGAATCTTCACTCTAGCTCACAAAATTAGCAAAATAAATCCACCGGTGATACTTGAAAGGCCCTATTGATGTTAGATAAATAATCAATTAACATTGGTATATAAATTATAGGATTTAATAATTATTTAGCCAGAGTACATTAAATCAGTTTATTATTTATTCATTTATATACTTATTTTTAACTATTATATTAATTGTGTAATTTTTAAGATGAATATATATTTTTTGTATTAATATTAGTATTTGCATAATGTATCTACAATATATTGTATAAGAATATCACATGAATGTAATAACAGTATGAATTATCAAGGGCTTTACTTTTTTGGCGCCTTTTTTTAATTAAAAAGAACAGCACTCAGCTGTTTTAACCGTTCTGATGAAGCTAGCGTTGTCTAGTGAAAGCGCTTGACGATCGGATTTTGCTTGTTTTCAACTTGTAATAAACGGACTTTGCTGCTTTCAAGTATCACCGGTGGATTTATTTTGCTAATTTTGTGAGCTAGAGTGAAGATTCTTGTGTGGATTTTACATATTCATTATGCAGTGGTTCTACACGAGGTTGTTACATTTCCAATTAGAGTCCAAATAATTTTTCCTCAAGCAGATTGCAAATGTTGGAGGTGTGATGGGGACAAAGAGGTAACTGTGAACATATTTTTTGGGAGTATAATGAGTTGGCAGACTTTAGAAATTCCCTGCAGACTACTCTGTCAGAAATACCAGGTGAGCAAACTGGTTTAACTAAGGAAAACTTTTTTTGAGCTGTGATACAGAATTGGAATTGCCTAGACATAATAAGGCCTTGTCAAGTTTAATTCTGCTGGATGCCAAAAAAAAAACTATTACTAGAAAATGTAAATCAAAGTGTAAATCAACTGTACCAGAAGCAATGAATATAGTGGCAGAGATAAAAGAACTGGAAGTGGGATCTTTAGAAAAAGGCAGGAGCAAATTACATAGATAAATGGGAATTGTGAGAAAAATACATGCAGAATAATGTTTTGGAGGAGGAATGAGGTTTAAGGGAAGGGAGGAATTGAATGAGCAATGCAATATTCTGTATAGAAGATTATATGTTATGTATAATACTTGCAACTAAAATATGTCAAGATGGTTTGTTTCAATTTATATAAATGCATAATTACCTCTGTCAAAATCAATAATTCAATAAAGGGTAGGCAAACATTTGACATTAACAGAATAATGATGATCCAGAGGGAAGCAGAATGTAAGACAATACCACTGTTGTTGGAAGATCTTGATGCAGAGAAGGCATTTGACAGAGTAAGCTGGCATTTTAGGAGTAGGGCAGCAGAAACATTTGAATTCCCTGATACAATAATGTCAACAGGAGGACATATGAATGATCAGAGGCAAGAATTAAAGTGGCAGAATTCCTCTATGATAAGTTGTGTTTGAACAGAGGAATCAGGAAGGGGTGTCCTCTTTCCCCTTTGTTATTTACTTTATATTAAGATCCACTGGTAAATAAAACAAGGGACTTAGAAATTCAAGGATATAACTAGTATGGTAATCATGAAAAGTTGTCTTTATTTGCAGATGATATTATTCTGTACCTGAAAAATCCAGAAAAGGCCATCTCAGTGTTATGGAACATTCTGAGAAAGCTTCAGGTCTTTCTGGGATATAACATTAACAAATATAAAGCAGGCTGCATCCATTAATTATGTACCCACACACAAACTGGTTCAGCAGTTCTCATATTTTCTATCATGGCAGGTAAGGATATGTGGGAAGAGACTAAATAAAATATAATACTAAAACTGAGAAACTTGAACCTCTTGTTTGTAGATGTGGATAGTAAGATATAAATAGTGAAAATGTTTTTATTCCCTTTAGTTTTATATACAGGTCAGGCACATTTTTATCAGTCAAAGAAGTTATGGACAACAATTCTAAAGGGTTGAAGGAATTTATCTGGGAGGGGAAACAGGCCAAGGGCTATGTAGGATAAGTTGATTGTTTGTGGACATCCAATAAATGTAACATATATTCACCTTTGGAAATTTAGGAAAGAAAACTGGCAGATTAATGGACTGGTTAATAATGGATTCTGACACCACCTTAGGAAGGAAAGGAGCTTTGGTACATAATGTTACTCTATACTTATGAAAAATCAAGTAGAGAGGTTTAGAAGACAATGCTTGAAGTTCTGAAATTCTTCTAGCAGAGTTGATGGCCACTAGAAAGATAGTTTATCAGGTCAGGAACTTAAGATCACATTTAGCTGCTGGTTCAAAGGGAGAATAAATTAAGGCTTGCAGCACCCATTTAGATCCCATGGTGGAGTAGGATCTTTATATGGAGGTCTCAGCAGGAGGGCACCTCTCATAAAGGCTTTACAGAGTTTGGATGAAGCCAAGGAAGAATTCTCAAAACCTGTATGAAAATTAGAGATCACTGCCAATTGAACTCTTAACTGCTGAGGAGCTAGCTCCCTCATAAAAGACTGTTGTCAAAAATTCAGGAGCTGAGGAGGGATCAATGTGTTTTTGCTGTTCCCAAAAAAACAAACCTTTTCCATTTACTTCTGTAGAATTTTCTTGTAGAAGCCTTATGGGAAGATAAAAGTATGTGATGGACAGCGGAAGAGAGCATTGGTTGTCTGGATATTAATGGAATTGCAGAAACCATGCTGTCCACTTTCGTTTGAGATATCTGGGTGAATCATGCCTGTTAGGAGAGGCAGGAGGTCCAGAATCTAAGATGGGTAAAGTAGATGAGGCTAAAGGAAGGGGAACCAAATTTGTCAAGGCCAGTAAGGTGCAATCAGTATGACTCTGCTCTTCAACCTTGCAACTTTCTGCAGAAATTTGTGGGGCAAGGGAGTCAGGAAATAAGCATAGAGGAGACTGGGGAGACCGATCATGGAGTACAGCATCCCTTGGTGATTCCCCCCGGAGGGTGGATCAGGGCAAAGAAGCTGCTGCACTTGTTGTTTAGGGGAGAAGCATAAAGATTACAGCAAGGCTGGCACCATTGACAAAAAATCATTTCTGTCACGTTCATGTTGACAGATGACTCGTGAGGTAGTAGAATGGACCTGTTCAATTTGTCTGCTATCACACTGGACTTCCCCAGAATGTGTATTGCTATCAGAAAGTGGTTAGCTGAGATTGCCCATTGCCACACTCTGAGGGCTTCTCGACACAAGGGGTAAAACCAGGTTCCTCCTTGTTTGTTGATGTATTAAGCTACTGACATACTGTCTGTTTGAACTGCAACTGTCCCAAAAGGAAGACAGTCTTGGAATGCCTGCAGTGGTAAAAGCACTCCTCTCATTTCCAGGACATTGATATGCATGCTGACCTCTTCGGCGAATCAAGTGCCTTGGACCGTTTTCCCCAGGAAGTGTCCCCCCACTCATTCTGGGATGCGTCCATGGTCAGAATGATCTTGAGTTGAGGGAGGGGCTTAAGGACCTCAGCAGAGGAAGGGCCAAATAATACATCTTTATCTGCGGGGATATTTAGGAACTCAGCTTTGCCAGCCTCTGGTAAATCCTAGGAATACAGCCAAGCAAATCTCATCATCACTGACTCAGTGCCAAGAAACATCATCAGCAGTATCATAAGAACATTTCAGAGAGTGTTTGGTTACCTGAGACACAGAAGGTATAAAAGAATTCAGACGTGTCTTGGAGGAATGGAGGTCAACAATTAACTTTCTCAAATTATCAAAGAAAGCCAGTACCAGTAGGAACTTGGACATGTGAGCCTGACCATTCATTATCCTGAAGGCTAAGGTGGAAGAAGTATACATGTTTTCCCAAATCTATCAAAACCTTTTTCCTCCTTGTTGGAAGAAATAAGCATAACTGCTAAAAGATGATTAGCTGAAGATAGTTTTGACAAACACATCACTGCAGAATCTTGAGTTAAGGTTTGATAAAAAGGAATTTGTGGGTCTGAAGAAATTTTATCAGACTCCTTGAGGTTAGATAGCTGACTGCTGGCTTCAAGAAAATCATTCACCAATACTGAAAAAACACAAGGAACAACTGCAGGTTGAGGGAAATCCAACTGCAACAAATCATAACAGCTTTGCTGGGTTTATGGCATTACTATTTGCTCCCAATGAAATAACTCCTTCATTCTGGCAACAGTATATCAGGAAATAATAACTCTTCAGATGGGAAATCTGAATAAAACCTTTCCTCTAAATTAGATTCTTCATTCTGTAGAGTAGAAATTTGAGGAACACAGTCTTAGTTTAATTCCTGTTCCTCAAACTGAGAATCAGAATATGAGGGAGAGGAAAACATTTTCCTTTCTAAATCCAAAGATATCTCCGAATGCAAACACTGAAAGATTTGAAATAAGCCCTTGGCAACTTCAACTAAACCTATTTGTTTGTCATAGGTGATAATGGTAAAAAAATGCCTTTTCTTCCTGGGAGACACCCCCCAGAAAATTAGTATCCTGGTGAACAGTCCTTTCCCAAGGAAGCAAGCTCCTCAGAGCAGCTTTGCTTATGTACATCATCCACTCCCTCCTCTGATACCAAGAACAGGTTTCCCTGGAGGGACTTCCAGGATGACTGTACGTTGAGTAATAGCTTAATTCTAGCTTTCCCAGTCTGAAAAAGGAAACTTAGCAGAGAAAGCCAGTGGACCTAGACTTCTGGGTAAATTTCAGTAACTGACTAGTAAGTGCACAGCCTAGCTGCCAAGAAAAAAGAAATGTAAAGGACCTGGAGGAAAATAAGCTACAAAATTTGAGGAAAAAACACAAACTGGAAAAGTAGTGCAGTTGTTCAGAAAGAAGGAGTACAAGTTCCAGACACGACTTTCAGTAACCTACATGAAAGTGAAAAGCAGCTGCACACAGACCTGGTTAAAATAAATGAAACACTGATGGCCTATATCAACACAAGCAATAAAAAGCTGGGAAAAATGGAAGAAGCTTAGAGCAGATATTTAGATAAGGTGACAGAACTGCAAAACTCAGAGGTTGAAATGAAACAAAGGCTGGCTGACTATAAGACTGCACAAGACGAAATGCTTCAAAAATAATAGAATTAGAGGACAGAAACCTGAGATTTTCTGCTGTACCAGAGAAGCTGGAGGGAACAGACTGTATTCATTTTATTAAAGTACAAATAAGCAACTGGACTGGTATTGCACAACAGGAATTGTTAACTGAAAGGGCAAATCATGTGTACTCTCCACAACTGGCTATGAGAAAACTACATATTTAATAGTAAAAATACAAACTTACCAGCAGAAGGAACTGATTCTGACAAATTTGTGGCAGAAGGACAAAGTACAAAAAAATGGGGGATAGCAGAGTGTTTGTGGATAATGACTACACATTGCACACCAGGCAGAAGAGGAAAACATGTATTCCATATATAGGGAATGTTGAGAATCAGGCATGAGATTCAAACTGCTGTATCCAGTTATCCTCAAAATATTTTTCCCTGGTGGAACAAAAACAATTTTTTGATGAACTACATAACAAGGAAGAAATACAAAAGTTTGTCCAACAAAAAGTGAGCTGTGAAACAAAAAGATTCTGCTTCTTGTTCTTCTGGTAATAAAGATCACAGAGAGATGGTGTCAGTGAAACCATTCCCAGTGTTTCAATGGAAAATGATTGAGAGAGGAGAAAAAAAGCACAGATGTTGACTAGAAGAATCTAGAGTGCACTGGAGATGAAGCAGAGACAGTGTTTGGGAGATGGAAATGAACAGGAATATAACAAAATAATCTGGAAATATTGGACTTTCTTGTACTTTGTTAAACTTGTAGAACTCTAAAGCATATGCCATACTTCATGTCATTAACGTTTAGAAACTACAATCAGTAACCTGGAAACTGACAAATGTGAGATTACAAAGCAGTAATTATATTTGTGAAACAGGACAGAAAAAGAAAATCTGGAAATATTGGACTTGCTTGGACTTTGTTAAACTTGTAAGAGTCTCTAACATATATGCCCTACTTCATGTCATTAATGTTCAGAAAATACTCAGGAGAGGGGAAGAGGGAGAGAGTTCACTCTAAGTAAAACAGCATTTTTCTTAACGGTCTTACTTAAGTGGTGCATGATTTTCTCTGCATGTTATAAAGCAATTTTTTCAAGTTATTTTTAAGTGTAATGGGATACTGATGAAAATAAGTGCTTCTGTTTATTATTTTTGTTTCTTTCTCCCTTCATCTCTCTTTATCATTATTTAGTTTTAAGAATTGCAGGCAATGCAATGTAAAACAATAAAAGGGGATTTGATTAAAAGAGCATGACAAAAGAAAAAAATAGTGTGCTTCTTCCTCATTCTTGCATAGGGGAATGACTGTGTTAAGGCCTTTAGCTTTATATAGTAACAATTTTTGACAGAAAGCAAGTAAATGAAAAAGAATATTGAATATTATAAGGTCTTTTTTCTAGTAAACAGTCCTGTATCTGGTTCTCATGTTACTAGCAGACAATCTGATAAAGAGAAATGGCTTGGAGAAAATGTTTTCAAAAGCATTCAAGTGTTCTGCCAGCTAAGAGAGCTATAAAGATAAGGCAAAACCAGACAGCACTTAATAGAATCACAGACTCTATTATGCATCTTAGTATGGATAAGCTTTCTTACTGTTTAGCTTGAGTTTGTGTGTGTGATTGTCAGTTTGGAACTTATGTTGCTATTAAGGGGCTAAAACTTAAATATTTGAAGATGTGGGTCTACTTCAGTAGACAGAAATACCACTCATCTGAAATTCAGAAAACAGAGAGGAAAAGATGGACAGCATGAGAACATCGATGTCCCACAACACCGACTCACCACACCAGTTAAATCAACACTTGGCCATCATGTTGAACTTTGTCCCTTACCCTGTGGTAGTGCAACCTCGGAGTTGGTATATTCAGTTAGGGGGATGGGGCAAAGCCTTCCACATTGATGGGTTTGCTTTTGTTCAGTTTCATTTGTTTTTAAGGATGGCCAAGCATTTACTTACCTGGAGTGGTATGCTGGTGTTCTAGGACCTCGGTGTTCTCAAGCTTTTGGGCCTTTTCTTCTTGGTTATATGGGTTTCTGGTAAATGGCATTTTGGTGTACTGAAGTAGACCTGAAGATGTACATAGTCTTGTGTGTTATTATTAAGTTAGTAGGTTTTAGGGGGTATTGGAGGTGTGTGTGTATTTTTATTTGAGGGTTTTCAATAAAACAAAAGGTTCTACAAGATGTGGCATAGCCTCAAATGGGGATGACAAGAAACAGTAGTACAAAACATTAACCTGCCAAATAGTGCATGCATGTAACACAAAAGCTGCAACTAGACATTTAACAAAAAAGCTGTTATACATAAAAGGTGGGAATAATAATCTATCAAGAATATGATTCTTTCTACTGTATAATGTATACAGTAGCTACTTGGCATTACCATTGATGATAACCTAAAATTCGACTCCCACATCCTCTCTGCAATCAAAAAAACCCACCAGAAAATTGGTCTCCTCTACAGACATAACTGCTACCTTACTCCCTCCTCCCGTCAAACCCTCGCATCTACCTTCCTTCTCCCCTCTCTCTTGTACGGTGCTACCCTACTCTCCAACCTACAACTTGGCCTTCGTTCTAAACTCGAAGCTTGTTACAACATAATCTACAAATTTGCTACCAGTTCTAAGAACTCTTCCCATCACTGCCACTCCCTACAAACCCTAAACTGGCTAGAACTTCACAACCACTTAAAATACCTACAACTTACAACTGCCCACAAACTCGTCTTCAAACCAACAGAATGCCCCTCTCTTGCCAAATCTCTAACACCCTACACACCTACCTGCACCCTTAGATCCAAAGGCCAAAACCTCCTACATGTACACAAACCCCTACACCCACCTGGCCAACTATTGCTGTTCCACACCATAGCCAAACTATGGAACACTCTCCCCTCACCACTACGTAACATACCAAACCACAACAGCTTCAAATCCATGCTTCTCTCCTCCAACTGGGAATGTCCTTCACACGCTCCCACCTAAAAGAAAGAAAAAAAATCACCCACACCACTAACTCCACAACTAAATCATTGTTCCTTTGCCAAATTTAACAAATGTCATAGGTCTTTCTCTGTACATCTTTTCAAACTTTTTGCATGCGAGCCTCTGGCCTATCTTACTCATATTTCCCAACTGACATCCTCTTCATTGCTAAACAGTGTATCAACTATTGTAAAACTGTTATTCCTGTACAGACTAATTATGACATATACAACTCACATCATCTACCAGTTATGGGTCAACTTTCTATAATTCTGTCTTTCATATGTTTGTAAGTTTTGCAAATTTCTGTACTTTATATATTTTTGTAATGTTACAAATGTCTGCACTTTATACTATGTACCGGAGCTTTTTGTATGTTTGTAAGTTTGCAAATTTGTGTACTTTAAATACAGTAATGTTGCAAATTTCTGCATTTTATACTATGTACCGGAGCTTTTCTCCTCGGGTCTCCACTGAAAATGGGCCACAAGCCCAGCTGGACTAACCCTGTTAACAAACAATAATAAATAAATAAATAATGTCTTTAACCATTAATGGTCTCACAGATAAATCCAAAAAAAAAAAAAAGAATGAACAGTGAACTACATTAAAAATGTAGAGTGCAAGTAGTTATGCTGCAGGAGACGCACTTGGAAAGAACTGAACATGTGAATTTGATAAAGAAAGGTTTTCAGGATGGTTATTCAGTGGAATGCCTGGGGCAAAGGAAGAGAGGAGTACTTAAGTTAATTGCAAGAGGAGCTCCAATAGTAACAGAAGAGGAAAAAAAGACAATAATAGTAGATTTGTAGTACTAAGGGGCTACTGGCAAGGGAGGAGGATTACACTGGCATGCATTTATATTATACTGAAAACTGCTATAACAGACCTAAAGAAAATTCTGGGAGAAATAATCAGCTTTCAGCAAGGAATATTACTTACAGGTGGGGATTGGAGTTTGATTTGCAACAGTGAAGATGAGTCTGGGGAGCCCAGAAAGGGGAAATATAACAAAGGAGTTTAGATTTTTTAAGAACTTTATGAAAATATTTGGCATGGAAGATGTGAATTCAATACTAGGAATCAGAGTGAATTTAAATATTATTCCGCAAGATACAAAAACTGGGCTAGGCCAGGCAGAATTTACATTTCACAGGAATTGAAGGTCTTGATATGCACCCAATAACTATTTCAGATCATGTGCCAATAATAACTAAAATAAAAACACAGGGTGATGAAATAAAAATGGGACACTGACGCTTTCCCACCTATCTGTTGAAAAGAGAGCAATTTAAGGAATGTATAGTGGAAATTATTCAGGAACTATTAGAGAAGATAGAAACTTCTTCTGAAATTATAGCTAGAGAGTGGGATAAAATTAAAATGGAATTTAAAAATAAGGTGGAAATAAAAGAAAGTGAGGTATGGTTAAGAAGTTACAACAATTATTTAGAGGGACTGACAAATATTTAAGTACTGCAAAATAGGGGGATTCTCACAGAACAAGAAGATGAGCAACTACAGAATGCTAGATAGAAAATAAGGAACTACCTTGATAATATGCATGAGTTTAGAAAAATTGCAGTTAAGCAACTATTTTTTGATAATAACCCTACAGCACAAAAATGTTTAGCACAACGATTCAGACAACAGAAAGTAGAAAGGGCTGTCATCAAGCTTAGGGAGCCTATTCAAGGAAGATACCAGGGATCCTATAGAATTATTAGAAAGATTTCGGACATTCTAAGAAAGTCTGTATAAAGCAGAGAAATATGGAAATAAAAAGGTGCAAATAGAAATGTTTATGCAAGAATTAAATATAATAAAGGTTAGAGAGAGAAGACTCAATTGCGAACAGAATAGGAGGAGATGAGATAAACATAGTGATGTAGAACCAATCTACAGGAAAGTCCCCAGGATTAGATGGTATTCCTTTGGAATTTTGGGAGCTAGGAGGCGAAAACCTGATGAAGATCTGGAAGGTTTTGTTTAACAGCATTTTAAGAGAAGAGGTGCCAACATCCTAGAAGAAAGTGATAATAGCTGTACTACTTGAAGGGGGTAAATATCCATCAGATCCAGCTTCATACAGGCCCAATTCATTACTAAATCATGATTATAAAGTGTTTATGTCTATAATGGCTACAAGAATGGCAAAAGTGATGCCAAAATTGACAGATATGGATCAATGTGGTTTTGTGGAGGGGAGGCAAACATTTGACAACATAAACAGAACAGTGATGATTCAGAGGGAAACAAAATGTAAGAAAGTACTACTGTTGCTGGTGGGTCTGGTCTTGATGTAGAGATAGCATTTTACAGAGCAGACTGAGATTTTATGAGCAGAGCAATGGAAGCATTTGCATTCCCAGATAAAATTAAAAGGTTGATTAGAAGGATATCTGAAGGACCGGAGGCAAAAATTAAAGTGGGTGGGGTGCTTGAGAAGAGGAACCAGGCGGGGTGTCCTCTCTCCCCTTTGTTATCTGCATTATATTTAGAACTAATAGCAAAGAAAATAAGGGACTCAGAAATTCAAGGGTGTAATTGGTATGGTAGTCAAGAAAAGCTGGCTCTATTTGCAGATGACATTATTTTATACCTCACAAAACCAGAAAGGGTCATTACAGTGCTGCGAGACATATTCAGACAATTTCAAACCTTTTCGGGATATAAAATTAATGAAGGAAAAACAAAAGAAATAGCAGTAAATTATGTACCTGCATACAAATTGGTTCAGCAATATTTATGGGGTCATGATAAAATGAAGTATTTAGGAGTTTGCATTAAAAATTATACTTGTGTGGCAACTATGAATATGCGGGAAGAGACTAAAGAAAAGATAATACAAAAACTGAGAAAATGGAAGCTCTGTTATATGGATGTTGATAGTAAGATACAAGCAGTTAAAATGTTTTTAGTCCCTTTAGTCTTACACTGTTCAGGCATATTTTTATCAGCCAGAGGAGACGTTGTGGATATCAGCCAGAGGAGACGTTGTGGATAGCAATTAATAAAGAGCTGAAGGGTTTTAACTGGGAGGGGAAGATGGCAAGAGTCAAGTGGGATAAGCTTATTCTTCCAATAGAATAGGGCAGTCTGGGATTACTCAAGTTGAAGGGTATTTCAAAGCAACACAGTTAACGCTCCTATACACAGCACAAGCAGAAAACTATAATTCAAAGTGGAAACAGATGCTGATGAAAGGAGGAAGTTCAAGTAACAGGGAGAGACTGGGATTTTGGATGCAGACCTTTAAAGAAAACAACAATAATCATACAGAATGCTATATTCATAAAGTAGCAGAAGGTCTTCTAAGAACTAAGGTAACACGGGACTGGAGAAAGATTCTGCCGTAGGGATGACTGCAGTTAGGGATACATTCAATAGGCAAGAGGGGATGGGGAATATATTGAAGAAAACTGGCAAAGGAACCAATGTACAGGGAGCAAATAACTAGAGTGGGAAAGTTAACAGAACGAGAAGATGTCAAAAACTTATTTAGACTGCAAGTTAAGACTGCCTTCCACATCAAGGACTGATATCAGAGTATAGACAAACAGGAAGTGATGGAGGGTCCTAAATGAAAGACCAGCACTGGTTGAGTTTTTAGTAGAATTTGGAATAGAAGTTGCCATTAAGAAATGAATAATTAGTACAGCATATAAAATATTGCATGATAAGTATAAGAATCAATCAGAGAAGGTTAGGAAGGACTGGGAAGAGAGATTAGATAAGCAATTCACAAAGAAATAATGGGGGGATATATGTATGTCGCCCAAATATGCAACAAAATCTACAGGATTTTGAATCTTTGCCTGAAAGTGCTTACATAGGCATTTTTATACCACAAGCGGACTTCAGAGATGTTTTCCTATAGTCGACAACAAATGTTGGAGGTGTTTTGGGGCAGAAAGAGGCAACTGGGAACATATTTTCTGGGAGTGTAATGAACATCTAGACCTTAAAGATTCCATGCAGACTGCTCTGCCAGAGATGCTGGGTGAGCAAGTTGGAATGACTAGGGAAATAATTTTTTTGAGCTATGATACAAACTGCTGAGTCTAATTATGATGACTGCCAAAAAAGCAATTACTAGAAAATGGAAATCAAAGTCTAAACCAACTTTACTAGAATTAGTGAAGATAGTAATAGAGTTAAAACAACTGGAAATGATATACTTAGAAAAGGGTAGGAGCAAATTACTTAGAAATAAATGGGAACTATAGGATCAATACATGCTGAGGAGAAACGAGTTTTAAAAGAAGGCAGAATTTGAATGAGCTATGTAATGGTTGTCTAACAATGACTGGATATGTTAAAAGTGATGTATTATGTTTACAGCTACATTTGTGAGAGCACAGTTTGGAATGTATAATGTTTGCAACTGAGATTGTGTTGCTATGGTTTATTGTCATTTATATAAATATAACATGGCCTGTGTCATACAAGATGTTTCTTGTTTAAAAAAAAAAAAAAAAAAAAAAAGGGTTTCCCTTGCCCAAACAGAAAAGCTGTATAGCTGCAAAGGACGTGCCTGCCTATTGGTCCTCAGCAGCTTCCCAAGAAGCAAAACTCACAGGCAGCTAAGGTGAAGAGAAGCTAGCTTCAAAACTGACACCTACCAGACAACACTTTTTTTTTTCTTTTTGCAGATTGGAGAAGAAAGAACAGAAAAGTAAGGAACCTAGTATACTTCTCTACTACAAAGGTGTCTGATAAACAAGTAGCAAAGCCTAAATACGCTGGTCTTACCTCCTAACTGAAAATGTTTATCTTGACATAATTTTTTTTAGTGACAACAACCAAAAGCACTAGGTTTTGTCCCTAACAGTAATTTTGTGACAGAAAAGTTAAAATTTTCTTCACAAAAAAGGTAAAATGGAAGGTATTCCCCAACATGGTCCTTATCTGCCTAGCCTTGAAGAAGTGCTACACAACTGTTGATCGTTCAATTCCCACACGGAAGAAGACACTTTGACAGCAAGAAAGCTCTGAAGATTTGGCATCCTAGCCCCTAATTTTATACCACTCTTCTCAAGCTGTTCAGCAGTTAGGAGGAACAGAAGTTGAATGGCTGCCCTATCCTTGACATGATAAGATCTATATCTTAGGCTACTGCAACAGTGATCTAATGATGATCATCATCACTGCAGTCGACACACAAAAGTCTATACGGCTCCTAATCTCTGCAACAGCCATTTATCACGAACAAACTACTGAAGGAACAGTACTGCTCTCCAAATGGCCAACAAACTTTCTCTGCAAGAATGCTTCTATTCACTTCACTCTAGTTCCTTTCTCAATTTTTTTCCTCTAACCATAAGTAAAAGATCTACCGAGCTTTGATCCCCCCTTCCTGAAACAGGTTGCCTAAGGAAATCATGAATATCTCAGATTTCAAAAGACATCTGAAGGATTTTTATGGTTAAAGAATATAAATGTACCTGTTCCCTGTATCTGGCTAATTACATCTTCACTTGTCCCTGGAATTCCTTGTAGTGCCTTTCTCCCACATTGTTTGATCTACCTATGAGGTGCCAAATTACGAGTAGGTCTCCTTTGCATATACAAGGGGGTGCTGAAAAGTTCTAAGCCCGAACAACTTTCTAAATTCTGAGCGCTATTTTGACTGGAAGAAAAACATAATAACTAAGTACAACCCTTATTAAAGGCTTGTCTTGTGTATACTAACTTAGTTAATCTAAGCAATGGCTTATTTAAAAATATATAATAGTAATACATAACCCCATTACTTATTACTTTAATCATGTTGTACTTAGTTATTATGTTTTTAATTCACAAGTTTTAACATTTTTATACACTATATATGTATACTTTTCATAAATATTTTTAACACTACATAACATTATGTGTTTTTGGTAAAATGAGTTTTTGTATGTCAGGTAGACTTAGTATCTTGGTTTTGTTGCAGTGATGTTTATTAGCGTGCATTGCCTCTTTAATTGGAGGCTGTAATGCTATTAATTAACTAATTAAGTGCTTGCATTAAATTTGAAAAGTGTATTTAATGACTGTTTGAATTTGTACTGGCTGTTGTCTGAAGAAGTTCTGTTACATACAGAACGAAAAATGCTTGTAGCGTTTCACGCTATTTGTTCTGTTTATTAAAACTTTTTTGCTTACTTAGAAGTTTCACACGAGTGTATTTCGTTGATTTTATGTTGACCAATGAACTTCTAAACAAGGTGTTAACCTTACATGCAGTGGATTACTTTTTTCCTGCACCATCCTTTATTGATGACAGTACCAGTGTCTTTACAAGTTTAAGTGAGTTGCTTTGTTTTTTTCGTACGTGTTTTTTCGCTGGTTGCTGACAAGGAGGCATGGAAGACACAGAAGAGGAGGGAGACCTTTCTCAAGGAAACCTTACGCAACTGTTGCAGCTAATAAACACCAGACTCGACCGCTTATCGGAGAAGGTAGATGGCGTTTCCAACTCCAGCGGCGTTTCAAGGAATACAACAGCCAGGACTAGTTTACCAGCTGCAGGAGTGCAGGTAGCACACACGTCTGGAGCAGGTTCATCTCAATGACACCAGGTTGGTGAAATAAATACAGGACATTCTGTCAGTAACTTTAATATTGGAATGTGGTTAAACAATGAACTGGATATGGCTTGTACAGAAGAAGGTACTGACATCACACATTTAAGTGAGACTGATAATTTAATCACGGACAAATTAAAATTATTTGATGCCAAGCTTTTTAAAATTAAAAAACTCCAGCTAGAGCTCAACTACTTTAAGAGATGTATTAAAGAAAATATTGTTCCAAAGGGTTTGAGGCACTACTCATACCCTACTGGGTTGGAACATGGTTCAGACTTCTTTAAGGAACTGGTAAGCATTTACAACAGGCAAGGTTTGGAAATAATACAATGTATGGTAAAACATTACCAAATTTCCCTTGACCTGCTAGTAAAAGAGACTGGTTCCCTTGAACAGGATATTAAAGTAGACCTTGACTTTAATAGATATGAATTTGAATATGATAGAATTCTTTCTAGTATAGCTCAACAAATGTCTAAATTGAAAATTAATAAAATAAAAAAACTTCAAAGAGACTTGAAAGCCTATCGTGAAGGGATGGCTTTTCCTAAGCCACCAATGTCTCAAAATGTTTTACGCAGTAACAACAATAAAAGTTCCACAGTCCAACCTGCTTATAAGGATCAAAGAAGACAAAAGCCCACTAGAAACACTTCTGCACCTCTGGATTCGGGTGTTGAGCCAAGCACAGAGTACTTTATAAATGATGATGACATTTTTGGAGAAGAAGCAGGTGGCTCAAATTCTAACCAGTTTTTTTCAACTGACAATAACCAAAGATACAACCAGGGTCCCCAAAAAAACTACAGAGGGGGGAGGGGGGGGCAATTGGAATGTGAACTCAGCCCAAGGACCCAAGCAGAGATACAATACCCGCAGCAACAAGCATCTGGGTTAAAACTTTATGAAACTCTTGTAAACAAAGAAGGTGATTTTACCATCTATAACTTTACTGAGTGTTGCATTGACCAAATTTTGGTGGAACTATTTGCTAAAGGATTAACGTTTGTGCCTTCTAAAAAATGTGATATTGCTGAATTACTGCTTGATTTTAAAATGTTTATTCGTAAACTAAATTTAAATTTACTGTTAGGTAATTCACCACACATTGAGAATGAACTGAGAGTAGCTAGTATTTTTAACCCCCCCCCAAAAATAGTATAACAAGTATGTTTGAATATCTGTGTGAAAATGAATTCAGGGACCTTATGAAACATTCAAATAAAAACAAACATGGTTCTAACATTTCAGTAGAGGAAAAGACACTACTAACCTCTCTAAGAAATCTACAGCTTAGGCTTATGAAGCCAGACAAGGGCGGTGGGCTGGTGGTGTTTTATAATGAGGATTATTCCAACATTATGTTGACCTTATTAGAAAGTAATACATATGCACCAGTGAGTAAAAACGAGTTGAATCAAGCCTATAATAGGATTAAAATGTTTATTTCCGACCTATTCACAGATGGTTTATTAACTTTAGAACAGTACACTTATTTGACTATGTTAGCACCAAGGATCCCAAAAATGTTTGGGATCCCGAAACTACATAAAAACATATCAAACCCACCATTGAGGGCGTTGGTAGACGCAAGACAGTCAATAACCTACCCATGTGCCAAACTAGTGGATACTATCCTGAAAAAATATGTGAGTATGGAACATCAAATATTGAAGGATTCCTGGTCCTTCCTGCAGTGTATGCAGTCCATAACATATGATGACATGGCTAACTTTGTAACTGTGGATGTGACAGATTTGTACTCCTGTGTCCCACATAACTTGGGGATTGAATGGGTGACTGACTTTATCAGACTCAAAGGGGCAAATAATAATGAGTGTAACTTAGCTGAACAACTTCTTGATATTATTCTAAAAAATAATTTTGTGTTGTTTGAAAACAAGCTTTTTATTCAAAAAATAGGAGTAGCGATGGGTTCCCCTGTAGGGTCAAGCTTTGCGAACTTGGTTATGGCCCATTGGGAGAACAATTACATTTTTAACAGCCCTTGGGCCAACCAGTTCGTAAGCTACAAAAGATTTTTGGATGACATTTTCATTGTATTTAAGGGTAATAAGGAAGAAGCAAACCAACTAGTGAATTTTTTTAATTCTACTACAACCTTTTTAAAATTTACCCAAAACTTCCAGGAAACTACCATTAATTTCCTGGACGTTGAATTAAGTAAAAATAATGGACATTATACAACAAAAATCTTTAGAAAAGTAACATATTCCAATAGTTTCCTCCACTTCACCAGCATGCACCCTCTGTACCAGAAAAAAGCTGTGGTAAAAGGACAACTAGTGAGGGCGGCGAGGATGGTTTCCTTATTTAAGGAATTTGAAGAGGAATGTGACCTGTTATATCATATGTTTTTAAAAAGAGGATACCCTGTATCCTTTTTGAATAACATTTTTCAAGAAGTTATTAAAAAAAGAGAAATAGGTACTTATAAACCAATCCTGATGGGCGACAACAGAACTGATAGCCCTAACAGAATTATTGATTCAGAAATAGTTAATGACAACGCACATTTGACTATTACTGGGAGTACAGACCAGGGCCTTGTGTATGGTACTGGGCATAATGAGAATTTTACAATTACGTTTACTTTCACATTTTGCCTAGAGGCATTTGAGATAGGGAAAATTGTGAGGAAATATTGGTCCTATTTATCTACAGATAAGGATGTTTCTCAGATTCTAAACTTTAATCCTGTAATTACATACAGAAGAGGTACTAACATGAAAAGGATTCTTGAAACTAAACCTATTAGTACCAATACTAACGGGGGAACTAAGAAGTGTGGAGCGTGTAAATATTGCAGGTATATTGAGACATCAAATGTATTTACTATTGGGTCAGTAACCTATCAAGTTAAGGAATTATATACCTGCAATACTAGGGCGGTGGTTTACTTGGCACAGTGTAGTCAATGCCCATCATTCTATGTGGGTAAGACGGATAGGCGTCTACGTGATAGAATTCTGAGCATCTATATGCAATTAGTAAAGGTAAAAATGAGAATGCTTTGGCTAGACACTGTGCTAGTCACCCTGACCATTCATTTAATTTTATGGGTATTAGTCAAATTAATAAACAACTAGTAAGCCACAGCTTAACAAATGACAACCTCTTAAAATTAGAACTAGAGAAAAAAGAACTAGCTTGGCAACTTCGATTAGCAGCATGTAAGGCACCAGGACTTAATGACTCGTGTTCAATTTCTTGTATTTTGAGGATTAAAAATCTTATGAGGTAGCTTTTGGTTTTTAACTAATACATAAGTCTTTTGGATGTTTTTAACATGATTAAAGTAATAAGTAATGGGGTTATGTATTACTATTATATATTTTTAAATAAGCCATTGCTTAGATTAACTAAGTTAGTATACACAAGACAAGCCTTTAATAAGGGTTGTACTTAGTTATTATGTTTTTAATTCACAAGTTTTAACATTTTTATACACTATATATGTATACTTTTCATAAATATTTTTAACACTACATAACATTATGTGTTTTTGGTAAAATGAGTTTTTGTATGTCAGGTAGACTTAGTATCTTGGTTTTGTTGCAGTGATGTTTATTAGCGTGCATTGCCTCTTTAAATGGAGGCTGTAATGCTATTAATTAACTAATTAAGTGCTTGCATTAAATTTGAAAAGTGTATTTAATGACTGTTTGAATTTGTACTGGCTGTTGTCTGAAGAAGTTCTGTTACATACAGAACGAAAAACGCTTGTAGCGTTTCACGCTATTTGTTCTGTTTATTAAAACTTTTTTGCTTACTTAGAAGTTTCACACGAGTGTATTTCGTTGATTTTATACTGACCAACGAACTTCTAAACAAGGTGTTAACCTTACATGCAGTGGATTACTTTTTTTCCTGCACCATCCTTTATTGTTGACAGTACCAGCGTCTTTACAAGTTTAAGTGAGTTGCTTTGGTTTTTTCTTACGTCTTTTTACCCTATAGGCAAGGATAATTTCTCCAGTTTCTGTTTACAAAACAACAGCTCCATTTCCTTTTCCAGTTTTAAGGGACATCCTCCAGATTGCTTTCATCCTCTTATGTAGCTCCATTAAGATTCCTTTTCAGGACCCTCTATAGAGCTATGTTAGGAAAATTATTTCCTCCACAGGCAGTGGCATTTATATCTCTCAGAATGCACCTGCTCCTCACTGGTTGTCATCAAGAACCTCTCTCACTCTTTCTCATTTTTTGCCTGCTCAGTATGCCCAGGAATTCTGTAGTTTCTTTCCATTACACTCCCTCTGGCTTTGTATTGCTTGTTAGAGGCAACACAAATAGTATACAGAATACCATGCAATCAGTGTTTTTCCCAGGGTCCGTCATAGTGCCACATGACCCTCCACAGTGTAGAACCTCTGGTTCTAGCCCATTGGATTGGGGTATAAGCCTGAAGCAGCCCATCTACATACATATAAATGATTGGGGCCTGGGCAAAACTATATTTTAAAATTGTAGGATGGAGAGTCAAAACCCCTTGTGAAGGTTCTGTATTGCAATCTTTCTGACTGTACAGCCATTAGAGCAAGGCATAGGCAATAATTAACACAGATTCCATGCTCATTAAATATTATTTCTGGTGGAGAGGGCTCATTTTATGGCAAAGCAAACTCAGTCTTTAAGGCTGAATAATGTCTCTCTGTACTGCTGATAGACTCCACATCTCAATTTATAGTCTAAGACAAGAGTGCACCTATACCTGCTCCAGATGTATCTGCATATGCTAAGACTTTCTTAGAAAAGTCCAAAGCTATTAGTATGGTTTCTGAGCATGTAATTTCTTTTAATTGCCTAAACATTTGCTCTGCTTCAACTGTTCCTGTAATCTACACTCTTAGTTAGGGAACAAGCAACGGTGGCAAACTAAAAATACATTTATAATACTAGCTAGGCAGGCCTAAAAAGTCTTAATGGGTTCTGAAGATGGCATATCTTTCAGTTGCCTAAAAGCTTCTTCTGCTCCAACTGTCCACTTAATCTTCAAGGAAGCCTTGCTCTTAGTCAGGGTGCAAGCAATGGCAGTAAAATTAAGAAGAAATTCATGATAATAGCTAGCCAAGCCTAAAAACAATCAACCTGCCTCTTAGTGGTTGGTGTGGGCTAGTTTTGTACTGCTTCAGTTTTCCGAGCCTCTGGGTTCACAATCCCTCTACTAATATATCTATATCTATATGTATCTATATATCTATCTCTCTCTCTCTCTCTCTATATATATATATATATATATATATATCTACATATATATATATATATATATATATATATATATATATATATATATGTGTGTGTGTGTGTGTGTGCATCCCAAACAGTAGGTTTCTAGCATGCCTAACTAGCAGTTAACCCAACTTAATGCAGGAAATCTAAAATGGCTCACACTTTTGGGAGATGGCTTTCCCAGTCTTCAGAAATTATTATTTCATCTAGGTAAGCTGCCACATCTGGTATGGTAGTCTAAGAAATTTGCCCATCAAACCCTAGAATGTTGTAGGTGCTCTATGGAGTCCAAAAGATGGGATTCTGTAATACGAGTTCATCTGGTATGGAAAATGCCATTTTCCTTAGCTTCTGGAACTAACAAATTATTTGCTAACAGATGAAATCTAGCCTTTTTTAAACAAGAAACGTCTTTATTAAAGTATCACATATGACACAGACAATCATACTTTTATATAAATGAAAATATACCATATTGATAATCTTTGTTGCAAGTACTTTACATCACATACCATACTGACATAATTTTAGTTGTAAACATTATATATCACTTATAAACTACCCAATCACTGTCAGCCAAACAGTTAAAACATTTAAATCCTACCTTCTTTTAAATCTCATTCCTCCCCTGTACGTATTGTTCCCACAATTCCCATTTTTCCTATGTAATTTGTTCCTACCCTTTTCTAAAGATCCTAATTCCAGTTGTTTTACCTCTGTTACTATATTTACTAGTTCTTGTACAGTTGGTTTAAACTTTGATTTCCATTTTCTAGTAATTCTTTTTTTGGCAGCTACCATTATTAGACTCAGCAAGGCCTTAATATGTCTAGGCAATTCCAATTCTGTATCATAGCTCAGAAAAATAATTTCCCTAGTTATACTAATTTGTTCACCCATTATCTCTGATAGAGAAGTCTACAGGGAATCTTTAAAGTCTGCCTGCTCATTACACTTCCAGAAAATATTTCTAGTTACCTTTTTCTTCCCCATCACGACTCCAATATTTGCTGTTTACCCGAGGAAAATTTCTCTGGAGTTTACTCAAAGTATAAAAATATCTATTCAAACAAATATCTTAAATCTTCTAGATTTTGTTTTATAGTTGGGGGAAATACATATATCCCCCATTGTTTCTTTGTGAATTGCTTATCCAATCTCGCTTCCTAATCCTTTCTAACCTCCTCTGATTGATTCTCATAGTTATCATGCAATATTTTGTATGTTCTACTAATTATTCCTTTTTTTAACAGTAGCTTCTGTACTAGATTCTACTAAAAACTCTACCAGTGCTGGTCTTCCATTTAGGACCCTCACATCTCTTTTTTCCTTGTCTATACTCTTATATCAATCCTTGACAGGGAAGGCAATCTCTAACCTGCAGTCCAAATAAATTATTGGCATTTTCCCACTCTGTTACCTTTCCTGCTCTCTAGTTATTTGCTCCCACTACGTTGGTTCCTTTGCCAATTTTCTTCAATAAATTCCTGCCCCCCTCTTGCCTGTTATCTGTATCCCTAACTGCAGCCATGCCTATCAGGAGAATCTAATTTCTCCATTCCTATGCTGGCTTAATTCTTAGAATACTTTCTGCTACTTTACGAATATAATATTCTGTATGATTACTTTAATTCTCCTTAAAGGTCTGCATCCAAAATCTCAGTCTCTCCTTGTTTCTTGAGCTTCTCCCCTGTTTCATCATCATCCCTTTCCACTTTCAATTACAGGTTTCTGCTTGTGCTATGTATAGGAGGCTTAACTGTGCAGCTCTGAAATACCCCTTCAAATCGATTAATCCGAATCCACCTTGTTCATGAGTGTTTACTAGGTTAATGACCACAAGGGCCTTTTTAAGCCTTGCCATGCATCCCAAATCTCTGACACATTCTGATACCCTCCATAAGTTTAAGTAGGAGCTTGGGAGATGAAACATTTACAATCTACGGTCTGGAAGATGAACCATTTACACATTGCCTGTGTCCATTAGAGACCTAGGTGCCAAACCAGGAATTAATTTCCTGTTCCCCATCCAATTGTCCAAGTTGCACTTGAAATGGGTTGGGGGGGGACTCTGCTTCAAATAGATGGGGAGCCTGTTCCAGAGATGGGGTAATATCCTGGATACATACCTGTTTCTCCAACAGGTCCTATTTATATCACAGGCAAGGATCAATTCTTTAGAACAGGTAATTCTGATGCTGTTTGTTTTGTGGATATGCAGGAGGTCCAGAGTAGGGTCTGACAATGCCCTGTATGTCAGGCATAGATCTACCCTCAACAGCCTGTAGGAGACAGAATACAGGGATAAAGCCTTAAGGCAGTTTGCATAGGACATTTTATTTAAGCCCTGTATTCTTTTATTGAGGAACCTCAGCAGACGTTGCAATTGTTGGATATGCCTGGTTATGTAAATACCAAAGGGGCATTGTACTAATTGGAAGAATCAGATTATCCCACTTGACTCTTGCCATCTTGCCCTCCCACATAAAATTCTTCAGTTATTTATTAATTGCTATGCACAACTTCTCCACTGATTGATAAAAATATGCCTGATCTGTGTATAAAATTAAATGGACTAAAAATATTTAAACTCTTTGTATATTACTATCCATATCCACATAACAGAGCTTCCAATTTCTCAGATTTGTATTATCTTTTATTTAGTCTCTTCCCACATATCCCTAGCTGCCACACCAGAATCCTTTTTAATCCATACTCCTAAGTACTTCATTATATCATGTCCCCATAAATATGGATATTGCTAAACCAAATTTGTGTGTTGGTACACAATTTACCGCTATTGCCTTTGCTTTAGCTTCAATAATTTTGCATCCTGAAAAGATTTGAAACTGTCTCAAAATGTTCTACAACACTGTAATGTCCATTTCTGGTTTTATCAGGTATAAAATAAAATCGACTGCAAACAAAGCCAGCTTTTCTTGACTACCATACCAATTATATCCTGGAATTTCTGAGTCTCTTATTTTCTTTGCCAGTGGTTCTAAATATAATGCAAATAACAAAAGGGAAAGAGGACACCCCACCTAGTTCATCTGCTCAAGCAGATATTATCAGAGAGGAACCCACCCACTTTAATTTTTGCCTCAGATTCCTCATATATCCTCCTAATCAACCATACCATTGTATCAGGGAATGCTGAAATCTACCATTATCCAAATTTTTTCAGTCATTTCTTCCACTCTGGACATGGGATATGAATAAAAATTGAATATGCTATATAATTTTCTGGAGTTGTTATAAAACCTCATAGACCCATCAGGGCTGGCGACCAGTACAATAGGGCTATTCCACTCACTTTGGGGTTCTTCTATGATCCCAAATTTAAACATTTTCTGTACCTCTTTCTTAACTACCTGATACTGGGATCCTGGTATTCAGCATAGTTTTAAATTTACTTTTTCAAAAGCAGGAATTCTGTGTTATGCAGGACTAAACAATCTCTGCCAGGCAACTTTGAAAATATGTATTTATTCTAATGTGCAGTGTGATGGCCATGCCCTGGCCCCGCAATCAAGGAGCCTCAATCCTCACCATTAACACCTCATATAAGAGGAAAGGATAACAAATATACACAGTAAAGTACAATTTCCCTTAAGTGCACACAGAGATCACAGTCAGTCTGGGGCTGGTTGCTCCCTTGCTCCCCGGGTCCCCAATAAGATCCCCACTGGCACAGCTATAAGGTCCATATATCAGCCTAGCTGGCAAGATAACCCCCAGCACCCTCTCAAAACAACCAGTGCTCCATGTCCCTGCCCAAGTAGCTGACACACACACACACACACACACACACACACACACACACACACACACACACACACACTTTGAGATAAGTATTTATACAACTTCACAGACACTCCTGGGAAAGGCTGACACAGATTCTCCAGCTGTGCCCCTTTACCCAGACTATACAGTGGTAATTACTGCCATCACCAGCTAATAATTATCAACTACTCAAAGGCCCTTAAAAGGGTGTCCAATTATTACTGTGCAATATTATTATCCAATTGGTAGTATAGCCCAGGGCTAAAGCTACAGGAGTAGCTTAGACAGTAAACTCTATAAATATGCAATGTACTCTAGCTTAACTTATCTCTACATAAACCAGTCACAGTTAAGAGGGTTTAAAATATTTAATAATAAATACTAAAAACACAAGACAATACTAATTCATCACAGTGCTATGCAAGAGTTCAGAGATCGCACAGAAACTTAAAATAATTCCATAGTACAGTTGTGACATAACACAAAAACACTTAGTCTAATCTTTATAGTCCTAGCTATTTCTACAAGAAATCATACTTCTAAGATAATTTACTTAAGACAACAGGCAGAGTGCTGAGATTTGGATAGTCAAGTCAAAAATGCTCAATAATCTCTGGTTCTCACTGTCTAAATTGAAACCGCAGTTCTGATAAAACATTACATCATTTGTTTACTTTCCTGGTTCCCAGGCTGACAGAAACTGCCTTTACATTCTTTTACACTTAGAGCAATAAAGGACATTCCACATGTAAATTCTGGTCATTAACTTTAGCCTTAAAACAATAGGCAGGATGCTTACTCCGGACTCGACTCCAAATTCTAATTTCAAAGGAAAAGACATAAAGTAATTTTAATTTCAAAGGACCAATAACAAACGCTTGACTTAGTTTTCCTTACAGCATTTGGCAATGTTGCCACATTGTTGAAACAGCATTTCTTTACATTTAAGACATAAGCCTGTATTTTACATTTGTATTTACAAATGTCAGAATTACGTATCAAATTCTATTTGACTAGGCTGGCAGCCTTCACCCTTCTCTACCAGTCTTCACACCCCCCCCACCCCCCGGAGAACTCAAGCTAGTTTTTCAAGTGACCCTTGATAAACGCAGTTTGAGAGGGTTAGGTCTATCTGAGTGTACCTCACCCCATTTCCGGTCTTGAGAGCCCATCTGCATTGACATTGCTAATCCCAGGCTCCATCTTAGCAACTTGGCATTTTGCTGCCTGGCTCTCTTTAACCATGTTAGAGGGTTGTGATCTGTCATTACAGTGAATTTTCTTCCATACAGATAAGGCTGAAGTTTCTGCAGTGCCCACACTATGGTTAGACATTCCTTTTCGACAGCTACATAGCATTCCTCCCTGGGTTAGAACCTACGACTGAGATAAACCACTGGGAGCTCTTCCCCCTCTGAAGAAATCTGGTTAAGTACAGCCCCACCCCATAGTTTGAAGCATCTATTTGCACAACAAATTCTTTGCTGTAATCTGGACTGGCTAACACAGGGGGTCCTCCCAAAGCTTCTTTAAGCTTCTGGAATGCCTGCTCACATGCTGGGGTCCACACTACCTTTTCTGGCCTGTTCTTCCTTGTTAGGTCTGTGAAGAGAGCAGCTATGGTACTATAATTGGGGACAAATTTTCTGTAGTACCCTGCTGTCCATAAGACTGCCCTCACCTGCTTTTTAGTAAAAGGTGCAGGCCATGTCTAAATAGCTTCCACTTTGGCAGGTTCTGGCCTTATCTTACCACTCCCCACTCTATGTCCTAGGCAGGAGACCTCTGCCATACCCACCTGACATTTGCTTGGCTTAATGGTCAGCCCTTCCCTCTGTAGTTTGGCCAGCACCTCCCTGACATGCTGGAGGTGCTCTGGCCAGGAATGGCTGTAGATGGCAATATCATCTAGGTAAGCAAGGGCAAATCCTCCTGCTCCTGCTAGGATACTATCCACCAACTTCTGGAAAGTTGCTGGGGCATTCTTCATTACAAAGAGCATCTTTGTGAACTCATACAAGCCAAAAGGAGTCACAAAGGCTGACTTCTCTCTATCATTGAGAGTCAAGGGCACCTGCCAGTAATCCTTGGTAAGATCAATAGTTGTAAGATACTTAGCCCCACCCAGCTGCTCTAGGGCCTCATCTGTCCTAAGCATGGGGTAAGCATACGACTCTGTGTGACTATTTAGTTTCCTGTAGTCCACACAGAACCTGGTGCTGCCATACCTCTTTGGCACCAGCACCACTGGGGAGGCCCAGGGACTGTTGGACTCTTGAATCAACCCTTAGTTCCAAATTCTCCTGTACCTCTTATCTCATAGTCTGTTTGACTCTTTCAGGCACCCTATAAGGGGCCTGCCTAATAGGCCTTTGGGTTCTGTATCCACCTGGTGCTGCATCAGGTAAGTGCACCCTGGTTTCCCAGTGAACATGTCCCCAACTTCCTGCAACACTGCTCGGATTTCTCGAACCTAGGTAGGAGATAGCTGCTGGGATACTGCTACGCCTTCCAATGAGGTGTCAGCCCAAGCCTCACTGAAGAGATCAGTCGCCAGATCTCCCTCAGACTCCTCCTGCAATCCACTGCAAATGCTGAGCACAAGGGCCTCCCTATCATGGTAAGGTTTCATCATGTTAACATGGTACAATGTGTGCCCCTGCCATCTGCCTAGCCATTCCACCAAGTAGTTAACATCACTTACCTTTCGTACCACCTTGTAGGGTCCCTCCCAAGCTGCTTGCAGCTTGTGGTGTCTGACAAAAATGAGAACCATTACTTGCTGCCCTACAGCAAACTCTCTAGCTGGAGCATTCCTATCATACCACATCTTTTTCTATTGTTGGGCTTCTGCCAGGTTCTCCTGAGCCAAGCCCATGAGTTCCCTGAGCCTTGTCCTGAGGTTTAGGACATGTGCCACAACACACTCCTTGTAAGACTCACACTCACCTTCCCACTTATCTCAAATTAAATCCTAGAAATCCCCTCACCCTATGCCCATACAGCAACTCAAAGGATGAAAAACCTGTGGATTCCTGGGGAACCTCTCTGTAAGCAAACAACAGATGGGGCAAATATTTGTCCCATTCCCTCTTAAACTTATTTGCAAATGCCCATAGCATGGACTTGATTGTAGAATTTAACCTCTCAACAAGACCATTAGTCTGGGGATGGTAGGGGGTGGTCTTCATGTGCTTTACCCCACAGGACTTCCACAGATAAGCCAGCAGGTCTGACATGAAATTGGCACCTCTGTCAGACAGTATTTCTTTTGGGAAACCCACCCTGCTGAAAATCTCTAAAAAAGCATTTGCCACCTATCATACAACACCATCATATTGTGTGACTTCAACTACCCAAACATAGACTGGGAACATTACTCAAGCCCCAACACCCTAGCCCAAAGGTTCCTTGAGTTCATAAACTCAAATGCTATGGAATAACTAGTCACCATTCCCACAAGAGGAGAAAATATACTAGACCTGATCATCACAAACATGGGGCAAAATGCTCCACACCGGAAGTATATCCCTCATTGGTGAGATCAGACCATAAATTAATCTCACTGGAGATCCACATCCCGCCCCCACCCCCAGCAAAAAAGACCACAGTGAAGAACTTCTCAAAAGCAAACTTCACACTTCTTAAGACTGGAGTGGTATCCTTCAAGGCCCCCGAGCCAGTGGAAACCACAACCCACGCTGCTGAAACCCTTACAAATGCCTTCTACGAGCACCTCCAGGAATGTATGGATCAAGCAATCCCTAATAAAATCAAGACCCTTTCCACCAAAGGCAGGCGCCCAGTCTGGTGGACTCCAGCCATAAACAAACTCTACAACAAGAGGAGAAAGCTACTACATGACAGAGCAAAATCCCTAAATGGGAAGGCATCTCTGATCAATACTAGCAAAAACTACGATCACTCATAAAATCATCCAAGGCCAACTTTGAGAGAAAAATCGCTAATGACACAAAAGACAATCATAAAGCCTTCTTTAGCTATGTTAGAAACCTGGGTGGAAACTCCCAGATATGCTCAGAATTAGTCCAAAATGATAAAAAATCACTGAACCCACAGACATTGCCAACATACTGGCAGACTGGTTCAGTGCAAATATCCCTCCTCCCCCAAAAGGAGAAATATCTATCCCACCAGAGTCTAGCCTCCCAAACATCTTAGATGCCCAGGTGAGAGCTGCTCTCTCTAAAGCAAAAAACACAGCATCAATGGGACCGGACGGTGTCCCCGGCTGTGTGCTACACAAACTCAATGAGGAACTAAACCCACACATAAGGCTGCTGTTTAATCTTAGCCTTACTACAGGATACGCACCAAAGAATGGCGTACGGCAACTGTGGTCCCACTCCACAAAGGCGGTGCTTCTACGGACCCTGGAAATTACCGCCCCATAAGCTTGACGAGCCTTGTCTGCAAAGCTATGGAGAGGATCATAATGGAACTCATAAATAAAGACATTGGGGACCTACAGACACTGAATCCTACCCAATTTGGCTTTGTCAAGGGCAGATCCTGCCTCTTGAACTTGGTCGACTTTTTCGAAACAGTCACTAAGGCCATTGACGAGGTTAAGGCAGTTCACACAGCCTACCTTGACCTAGCAAAAGCGTTCGACACAATACCCCACTCGGGCATCATAGAAAAGCTCACCAGCTTAGATGTAAACCCATATGTCACAAGATGGGTTGCAAACTGGCTCAAGGACAGAACACACAGGGTTAGAGTTGCTGGTGCCATGTCAGACTCTAAGCCGGTCACGAGCGGTGTCCCACAGGGCTCAGTCCTGGGCCCCCTCTTGTTCGGCATATATTTTTCTGAAGTGCAGGCAAACATAGGGGGATTGTGGCTGACAAAATTTGCAGATGACTGCAAACTGGGCACCATAATTGACACTCCATCAGACACAGACATCCTCCAGAAAGGTCTCATAGAAATGGATAACTGGTGCCAGAGCCATGGCCTTAAGCTAAATGCCAAAAAATGTATAGTCATACCATTTGGGAAAAACAAGGCAACCCCTAATTACCACATAGGTGGTAATCCATTAAACACAGAAGAAGTTATCAGGGACCTGGGGACCCAAGTTGACAGTAACCTCTCTTTTGACACTCACATTGCCAAAGTGGTTAGGAAGACCTTCTACATTGCCCACCTGATCATGAAGGGATTCACATCCAGATCAGGAGAGGACATTGTACCCCTGTACTCTTCACTTATCAGACCAATGATTGAGTACAACGCCCCATTCGGAATGTACCTTACCCGACACCTGCAGCAGTTGGAAAGACCCCAAAAGTTCCTCACCAAAAGGATAAAGGGGCTCAAATATATGTCATACGATGCCCGACTGAAGAAACTCCAGCTCTATTCAGTCGCATACCGTCTGCTCAGAGGTGATCTGTGCCTGACATACAAGGCCATGTCCAGCCGGAATTAATGGACATGCTCCACCTCAAAAATCCAAATTCACCAGAGCCACGAGAGCAAGAGACTTAAACCTCAACACGGATATAAATAGGACGTGCTGGAGGGACAGATTCATCACCCAGAGACTCCCTACACTATGGAACAGAATCCCAGTCCATGTGAGGCAGAGCCCCTCACTGACTCTGTTCAAGAGAAATCTTGACGAGTGGATGGGAGATCGTAGGTTTACCCCGGGAATCATCTCTGTATCACTGCTGGACAGAGGCACAGCAAACTAATGGGTATAGTATTCTCATCCTAAGGGGTGGTGAAAGCCACACACACTCTGGCTAGGCTTTTAAATGCCCTAGGGCAGATAGCCTAGTATGAACCTATGAACCTATGAACCTTCTCTGCCTCAATGGAGGACAAAGCCACAGCCTCAGGGTATCGTGTAGCATAATCCACTACCACTAGGATATACTTTTTCCCTGTGGAACTTGGGGTACTCAGAGGACCCACATTATCCATAGCTACCCTCTGAAATGGCTCCTCAATCACAGGCAAAGGCATCAAGGGAGCTCTCACCTTGTCTCCTGCCTTGCCTACCTTTTGGCACTGCTCACAGGTCCTGCAGTACTGCAGTTCTGATAAAACATTACATCATTTGTTTACACTTTCCTGGTTCCCAGGCTGACAGAAACTGCCTTTACATTATTTTACACTTAGAGCAAAAAAGGACATTTAATTTCAAAGAACCAATAACAAATGCTTGATTTAGTTTTCCTTACAGCAAATGGCAATTTTGCCACATTGTTGAAACAGCATTTCTTTACATTTAAGACACAAGCTTATATTTTACATTTATATTTACATTTATATTTACAATTGCCAGAATTATGTATCAAGTTCTATTTGAGTAGGCTGGAAGCCTTCACCCTTCTCTACCAGTCTTCACACGCAGATTCTTTTACTTCTTCTTTCTGAGACTAAGACTAATAACATATCATCTATTTTACAGGCTTTAATTTACTCTGTATAGATTCATAGGTGGTTGCTGAGCTAATGGCCCTAGGGCCTTTAGAAGGCTAGCTGTGTAAAAACCAGTGTATCCTAATTGACCATAGTTATATGGTAGTTGTTAGCAGACCACCGACTACCCCTGTCCATGAGGAACAAAGGTGTGACCCCAGGGTGAATTTACAGTCACTCATCCAATTGTCAAGGATGCACTTAAACAGGATCATTGAGAGAAAAAAGAGCACAGGGAGCCCTAGTTCCTATTCTTTACAACTTGGAAGTTGTGACCACTGTAAATTCTGGATTGAATAAAAGGGACTTAACAAATGATTATGTTTGTTCCTTTGTTATGAGGTTTACCATGGATCATGCCCACATTCAAAACATTATTTTTAAAAAATTAAATATTTTATGTGGGCAGGATGACACTTTGTTAAAGTTGGGTGCTGAATCTCAGATTGTATTTAAAAGAGGTTATGCTGTTAAAAATTTATTAGAGATTAACCCCTCAGTTGCTCTGCATAATAAGAAAATAGATATGTGTAAGTGTGGACAGTGTTCACAATGTGCCTTTATTTTGAATACAGACAAAGTCAGGGTGAACCAGGTGACCATTAAAATCAATGGTTCTTATGCTTGTAGTTCAGTGGTTTGGATTTTAATCATTCTGAAGAAGTCTGTTATACTTTGATGAAAGTGCTAAATTGGATTGTTTTATAAAGTTTTGTGTTTTATTGCAACTTTCATGATTTATTATTATTGTGTTGATTTCATACTGGTTCCAGTGTGTTTTCCAAGGAGTATTTGGTTCGTGGTTCATTTGAGTCTGTTTTTGTGGGCCAGGATGGATTTTTCAACACGTACTATCACCCTGGGGGATGACCTAGCTGCTAAGATAGGACAGTTAACTCAGTTAATCCAGGAGTTTTTGCAGCAGCAGGTGATGGATCCAAACTATGTAAGGAGGTCATAGTCTGGAGACGTTTCTCCTTCTGATGAGATAACTCCAGGACAATGAGTTTTGACACAAGTGAATACAGGAACATTTGGTAATCATTCTAATAGTTTGCGCACAGTTCCTCAGGCCTATTCCAAAAGTGCTTCATTTAATTTACAGACTTGGTTTAATAGAGACCTTACTTTTAATGGTCCTGTTCCTAGGGAGACACATACCTTTAAACAGTCTCTACTCACCTTTGAAAACAAATTAACGAAGTGCAGAAAATTACAAATTGAAAATATGTAATTTGGGGACTGTATTAAAAACCGGATAGTCCCTAAGGGACTAAGAAAGTGGAAGTATCCAAAGGGCTTGGTTTTGGATTCCCCTCTACATCATGAGTTACTAAGCCTATTTGATAAACAAGACTGTGAGTTAATGGACATACTTATTAAGCATAATATTTCAGTTATTGACAACTTGCAGCACAAGTCAACCGAGTTGGGCAGAACTTTGTGTAATGATTTACTTTTTGAAAGCTCTGCTTCCCTATACTACACCGTTTTTGAAAGAACTGATAAGTTGACTATGAACATTAAAAAAAAATGGAAGGAAAGTAAACTTGAGAGAGACAGAAAGGCTTACTCTTCAGGATCGGCCTATCCCAAGCCTCCTCCTAGTTTGAATGTACGTCCATATGGCACAGATAACACCAATGATGCCCCTAGACAAGTTGAGCATACTAATCCTTTTCCCACCAATCAGGCCCCTTTGGGAGGGGATTTAATGAGGAGGTTGGAACGTATACGCAATCAAGGACGCCGAGTAAACTACAGACCCCAAAGGAACTACCGAAAACCCTTTTATCAGCAACAGCAGACGCAGTCATCTCACAGGCAAGATACCAGGTGGAACTAGACAGTGATAACTGTTTGTTAATGGACAACAACATCCTTGAAGTGGTTACTGACTTCCCTATTTGTATTCTCAACACTAAAGGTGACTTTACTCTCTATAACTTTTCGTCACAAACTTTTGACACCATGGCAGCTTTTTTTTTTTTTTTTAGTAAAGGTTTTAATTTTGTACCAGCTAGGTGCTCTAATATTGCTGATTTGGTTTTGGATTTAACATATTTTGTGAGGAGCCTAAACTTTAAAATTATGTTTAACAATGTTTTAGGAGGACATAGCAGTAATGTATTATGTAAAAAAAGTTTGTTTAACCCTACGGTTGTCAATTGTTTATTATTGTTTGATAAACTTTGTGGGTTTGATTTTCGAACCTTATTGAATTCTGATGAACTTCCACTGTGGTGCAGCAGTAGTGTTGATACCTCACAGCAAGAGGTTCACCCGTTCGATTCTCAGCTTGGGTTGGGAGTGCCTTCTGTGTGGAGTTTGCATGTCCTCCCCGCGGTCGAGTGGGTGTTCAGAAGACATGCGTTGAATGGGAGTGCCGTCGTTGAAGGTTGGGCGTCAGGCTGGCAACTCGACACCATAAAAAAAGCAACTGCCAATCATTAGCGGACCGGAGTTCCGCTGTGGCAACCCCTAACTGGGAAAAGCCGAAAGACAAACAACAACAACATTGAATTTTGATGAAGGTTTTTTTGATGACAATTTCTCCATTCCTGAAAGGAAGTTATTATTAACACTTTGCAAAGATAAAAATGTATGTGTTATGAAACCAGATAAGGGCGGAGGGGTTAAAATTATGTCTAATTGTGACTATGTCAACAAAATGAATGTTTTTTGCTAGATGACATTTTGTATGAGGACGATTCTTTAAATGTTGTTAACATCTATTATTACAAGATTAATTTGACACTTAAAGACATGCTAGATCAAGGACAGCTAAGGCCAGGGATGGGTGATTTTCTAGAAACCAAGTATCCAAGGGTACCAAGTATTTTCAGGATCCCCAAGATACATGAATACATTCACAAACACCCCCATGAGACCCATAGTCAGTGCACAATGTTCAAAAATGCATACTCTTGCCAAATACATACATTTTATGTCAAAAGATGTCTTTAAGTGTGAAAGCCACCTTTGTATTGATTCATGGTATTTTTTAGAGAAAATGAATAGTTTAGATTATGGCGTAAACACTACTTTTTTAACTGTTTGTTTAATTCTATCCCGCACGATTTAGGGATAGAATGGTTTGAGGAATTTCTTTTCGATACTCGTCACTTTAATAACAATGAAGTGGGGGGGTTTGGTTACCCTTATGGAATTAGTTCTTAAGAACAATTTAATTTTTTTTCAAGGTGAATATTTTTTGCAGAAGTCAGGCATTGCTATGGGTGCAGTATGTGTACCCATTTTTGCCAACATTGTCATGCTTGTATGGGAAAAGAAATGTCTTTTTCCCTCTATGTTCAACAACAAGTGGAAGCTATATCTCCATTACATTGATGATTAATTTTTTTATGGACAGGTGACCGTGACAAAGTTTCTGACTTCATAGTCTACATCAACAGTACCACCAACTTTTTAAAATTCACTTATATACACCAGGTTGAGAGTATTAATTATTTAGATGTCAACAACAAAAAAAACTTAGACAAACATCAGTTTGTGAGTGATTTATTTGAAACCGACTTACAGTAACAGCCTCTTACATTACCACAGTTGTCACCCTAAACATGTGAAAAGGGTCATTGTGAAGGGCCAATACATGAGGATTGCACGTATGGTCACTAATGAAAAAGAACTTTTAGTGCAGTGTGATAAATTGAGGGAAATGTTTTTAGGTAGAGAGTATCGGATTGAACTGGTAGATAAGGTTATGGTGGACGTGAGAGAAAAAAGAGCACAGGGAGCCCTAGTTCCTATTCTTAACAACTTGGAAGTTGTGACCACTGTAAATCCCGGCTTGAATAAAAGAAACTTAACAAATGATTATGTTTTTTCCTCTGTTACGAGGTTTACCATGCACCATGCCCACATTCAAAACATTATTTTTAAAAATTGGAATATTTTATGTGGTCAGGATGACACTTTGTTAAAGTTGGGTGCTGAACCTCGGACTGTATTTAAAAGAGGTTACACTGTTAAAATTTATTACAGCTGAACCACTCAGCTGTTCTGAGTAATAGGAAAATAGGCATGAGAAAGTGAGGACAGTGTTCACAATGTGCCTTTATTTTGAATACAGACAAAGTCAGGCTGAACCAGGTGACCATTAAAATCAATGGTTCTTATACTTGTAGTTCTGTGGGGGTGGTGTATGTGGCTCTTTGTTCGCAGTGTGACAGTTTCTACATAGGTAAAACAAAAAGAAAGTTTAAGGAGTGTGTCTATGAGCATGTGAGGGATATGAGAAATCTTAACACCAACAATGCACTGTATAGACACTTAGAAAAGCACCCCTCCCACGAGTTTAAGTTTACTGTCATTGATGGGGTAAATAGAGATCCCAGGGGAGGTCCTTGGGCGGATTTATTGGAGTTCAGAGAGTTAAGGTGGCAGATAAAACTCAATGCCCGTATACCCCCTGGCCTTAATGACAGTATCAGCATTGATAGCTATCTTAAACTACATTCTTACAAGATTTAGGGTACTGTTTGTGACATCTTCTAGAGTAGGTAGAGTATGTTTTTTGAACTATTGAGGTTTTTTTCATGGGTTTTATCCACTACAAGTTTATGTTAGACATGGTACTAAATATCTTTTTTGATGTTTGTGACATCTTACCATCTATATGACAGCGTTATATAGATTAATTTTAAGAACAGTTTTGTATGATGACTTTAATGTGATGTAATGATTTAGTGAGTTTTTATTGGTTGGGGACATCATGTGATTGATTTAAATGTATTTATAACAGTGTCTTGGTTTGTATTTTAATCATTCTGAAGAAGTCTATTGTTATACACTGGCGAAAGCGGTAAACTGGATTGTATTACAAAGTTTTGTGTTTTATTGCAACTTTCATGTTCTGGTATTATTGTGGTGATTTCATAGTGGTTCCAGTGTGTTTTCCAAGGTGTATTTGGTTCTTTGTTCGTTACAGTCACCCATCCAATTGTCAAGGATGCACTTAAACAGGGTCATTGAGGAGCTCTGCTTCACGTGAAGTGGGAGCTTATTCCAGAGGAGTGGCAATCTCTGGGAGATATATCTGTCTCTCCAACATGTTTTGCTAATGTGACAGGCTGGGTTGAGATCCCTGGAGCAAGTGATTCTTGTCCCATTTCATTCGTGGTTGCACAGCATTTCCATTAGGGCAGAGTCAGAGACTGCTCTGTAGGCCAGGCACATGTCACCTCTCAGCAGCCTGTAGGATACAGAGTACAGTGACAGGGCTTTCAGTCTTTTCATGTTAAGTCATGTTTTGGTGGCCCTGAATTTTCTTTATTTGAAACCTTTGTGGTCTTTCCAGTTGCTGCAGGTGTCTGGTGAGATACATATAGAAGGGAACACTGTACTCAATTAGTGGTCTGATATGGCTGGAGTACAGCAGAGTTATAACCTCCTTAGTCTTGGAAACAATGCCCTTATTTATAAGATGCACAATGCAAAAGGCTTTCCTTACCACTATGGACAAGTGGTGATCAAAGTTTAGATTTTGCTATCAACCTGTGTTCCCAAGTCTCACACCACTGGTTTGAGCTTAGAGGGGTGCTATCTATATCAAATTAGCAGGGGCTACTTCTTTGCCAAAGGGAATAATGAGGCATTTTTTGTGTTTAGTTTTAGTCTGGACTTTGGCACTAATATTTTGTCTGCATTAGCCCCTTATGTAATATATTTACATTGCTGGGGGACTCAGTGATTGCATCCAGTTTGCAGTCACCTGCAAACTTGGTAAGCTATAGGCCATCTACTTTTGCCTGGACCTGAGAGAAATAGATTCCAAACAGTAGAGGGCCCAGCACAGATCCTTGTGGTACCCTACTGGTAACTGGTCTACTGGTGGAGGTGGACTCCCCAACTTTGACAGCGTGTGTACTGTCAGTGAGCCAGTTGGCTACCCATTTAGTGAAGTATGGGTTAATCTCCAACTGGGAAAGTTTCTCAATGATCGCTGAGTGGGAGGTTGTGTCAAAAGCCTTAACTAAATCAAGATCGGTGGTATATACTGGTTTGCCCTCATCCAGGCTTTGGTGGCATCCTGAAAGAAGTCCACCAGGTTTAATAAGCAAGATCTACCCTTGACAAAACCAAACTTGGTTGGGTCAAAAGTTTGAAAGTCACCTGTGTTCTTGTTGATAAGGTCCATGATGATTCTTTCCATGGCCTTGCAGATAAGACTGGTTAGGCTTATGGGTTGATAGTTTCCTGGATCGGATGATGGACCCCCTTTGTGCAAGGGAAATACTGTTGCTGTTCTCCACTCTGCTGCAACAAAGCCGGTGTTCAGGCTATGGTTAAACAGAGTGCCAAGTGGTTCAGCTAGATCTTGTTTTAGATTGTTTACTAAGCAACCTGGGATGTTATCTGGTCCCACAGGGTCTGTATGTTTGACCTTGAAGAATGCTTGTATGACCTGTTCTTTGGAGATACCCGGTAGAGAACTGGTGTCAGGAATGCTTCGGGGTATGGCTGGTGGGGTTAAGGGGGTGAAATTATTGCCAAATCTGTCAGCTAGCAGGTTGGCAATTTCCTCAGTTCATTGTGAGTGGCACTGTCACTATAAGTCAGCTTATGGTTGTCTTTAGCTAATGATGCTAATTTACTCTTGTAACTAGCCTTAGAGGACTTTACAAGACATCTGATTTGCTTGATTAAGCTGTGGAGGGTATTCTTACTCTGTTGAGTAAGTTCCCTCTTGTTCTTAGATATCAGTTTCTTTCTTTTGGTATACAACTTATTTATACTTACAGTCCACCAGGGTATCTTTTTTTCCCCCCCGGAAGGATGTGGTTTTAGTCCTGCCAGGTACAGCTGAGTCAATACATTTGTTTAAGTGGCTAAATAGGGCATGTATGTACTCTTCTACATAATAATCATTGTTGGTTGTGTTAGCAGAGGCTTTGAAACTTTTTATAGCATTGCTTAGTAAGCTATAGATTGCGTTGGAGAAACTTTTTAGTTTGATTGCTCCTATGGGGTTGTCAGGTCTGATCTTTACTTCAAACGAGACTGATTTATGGTATGATCTTATCATGTAGGGTGTCACAAAAGGAGATATGGCCAGCCCAGCTATCTGGAATTTTGTAAATAATTATATGTCATTTGTGAATATCAACATAATTCATATAAGATGCTTGTGTTACAAATGAATTAGAACTGTATGTCATATGTATATCAAACTAGGTTTGTACAGGCATGTGTACAAAAGATATTTTATAAAGTGCTTGTGCTTAAAATGTAACCACAGCATGACCTACTGGAAAAAAACAAAAATATGCATGCACTATTGTAACTGACTGCTTAAATATATATTTTAACCATTGAAACTGGAAAACAGGAGGTTAACTTCAGAAAAATAGCTGAAATTAAATTGCTTTATGGCTAGGTGATAAAAAGATATTATCTTTTAGTTTCAGTGCAGCAGGAGACATAATGTCTGTACTAGAGAAGTTTTCTGTATTGTCTTATAATGTGGAGAAATGTAAATTGTTTTATGGCTTCCACCATTTGCCAAAAGATCTGACGTTTATGTATTTTCACAGGTAGTTGCTAAATGCTATCAGCTGCCATCGATGGTTGTTTTAGGGTCTGGGAACTAGGAGTCAGATGACAAGCAATGGTGTCATTCTGCAAGTTATCCCAGCAGGAATATTTGAGATATTAATCTGAGAACTCTCTGAGAAAGATGCAGCATTCTGTAGTCTGTCTTAGACCTGACCAGAAGACCCATTCACCACACATTTGCCTTGCTGTGAGTAAATTTCTAGGTTATAGTAATTCTCTTAGATATAGTCAGGAATACAGCAAAGCTTAACTCAGATGTTTTTATTTTATTTGAGACTGTCCTGCAATATTGTTTTAAATATTTCCTGTGATTTTGAACTCTGCTGTCATTGTAAATATATACGGAGTATTTTCTTGTTCTTTTAATATTTATTATTAAATATATTTAAACCTTTCATTGTGGTTGATCTGTCTAGAGATATTTAAGTTCTGAGAGTACTTGCATGTTTATTTGGTGACACTGTGGGCCATTACTAATAGCCTTACTTTTGGTCAAACTACCATTTGTATTGATAGTAACATCACACAGTAAGACTGGACACCCTTTGTTAAGGGCCTTAAAGTAGCTGATAAGGGGTTCTGGTGACAGTGATAACCACTTTATAGTCTGGGCAGAAGGGTTCACAGCTAGCAAACCTGTGCCAGCCTTTCCTGTGTGAGTGCGTGTGAGTGTGAGCGTGTGTGCATGTGCGTGTGCATGTGTGTGTGTGTGTGTGTGTGTGTGTATGTAATCTCCAAGAGTGTGCGTCAGCTACTTGGGCATGAACTCGAAGCACTGGTTGGACAGAACAGAGAGGGTGTTGGAGGACTTAGCTTGGAAACCTGGCTAAGGACTCAACTTTATAGATGTGCCACTGGAGAGTCTTACTGGGGATCTGGAGAAAGAGGGAGAAACTAGCTCCGGACTGAATGTGGTCTCTATGTGCTCTTAAGGGAAATTGCACTTGATGCAGAGAGCTGCATCTGGAAATACTGTGTGTGTACCTGTCATCCTCCCAATGTACGTCCCCACTGGTGTCAGTGGTGAGGACTGAGGTTTCTTGATTACTGGTCTAGTGGTGGGGCATCACAGAGGGCAAAACACAGGGAGTAGTGCAGTGACCCCCCCCCCCAAGTTGGTGAGAAGTAGATCTAGGACATTTGAAACACTTGTGGAGGTGCAGACCAACTGTTCCAGGGCATATGAATTAACAAAATCCAAGAACCTAAGAGTGATTGTGTTCTTGTAAGTTGCCCAATCGATGGAAGGATAGTTGAATTATCCCATGACCAAGGTGTTTGGCTGTATACTGAGCAACTTTAGCAAGTCCAGGTAGGTGGTGTGCTTCTGGTTAATGCTGTGAGACCTGTAGCTAGAGATGATGTAGTAGGGCATATTGCCTATAGTTATTTGGACATGGAGTAGCTCAAGAGGGTCGTACTATTTTACCAGCCTCGAAGTGTATTTGGATTTAATGAAGATGGATACTACACCACCTTCGGTTCTTTCATGCTCATTTTGAGGTCTGAACATGTGAAAGGCATTGTAGCCTTGTACGGCCGGGGTGCTATCTGTGGCATTGAACCAAATCTCAGTGACTGCACAGACATTATCATCTTCCAAGGTGAGCAGTGCTTCCAAGGAGTGCAGTTTACTGTTTAGGCTCTTAGCATTAAGCAGCATGACCTTCAGCTTGTCTCTAGTGGATTTCTTTACATCAGAAAATTTGTTGTTTTGACATTGTCTAAAAAAAGGCACTATGGGGGAAGTAAGCATCTTTGCCAGTATCCAAAAGCCTTGAGGAGACAGGTGAAGGGCATATCTGGCAAAGCAGCATAATCTATTGACCATGTCTTCCCAGGCTGTCATATACTGGATCCCCTAGTACAACACCAGAAGCTAAGCCAATTATTGAAATTAATCATTTTTGTCTGCACTGTGGTATCATCCTTGGTGAAGGTAGAATGCTGCTTAGGTCTAGGGGCATACCTGCCTGGGACACATAATCTGAGAGTTCAGTCAAGTTTCTTGTCATATAGTCCAGAGAAGCACATCTCAAGTCATTCACTCCAACATGTACTATGACAGAGTCATAATGGGAATCGTTGCTGAGTGACCTGAGTGCATGCGTGATTTGACAGATCCTGGCACCTGACAGGCAGCTGATTGTAACCTTCTCCTTTTCCATCCCAGTGAGGGGGACATCTGTGTGTCTCACTATTGAGGTGCCTATGACTAGGACATTAAGTTTTGTGGTGTTTTGCTTTAGGGCTTAATTGTTGAGGCACTGATATGTGTTGTTATGTGTAGTGGTGGATTCTGTTCATGTACCAGTATGTGTAGGTTGTTTGCACTTGGGAGGTCTCTGGTCTTTTTGAAGGCTCTTAGTAAGTACCTCAGTGTATGTGGGTTTGTGTGTCTTGACCTTATCTTTTGTGAGTGGAGAGGTGTGTGTGTGCTGACAACCTGTTTGATGTCTTGTTTACTGTTATGTGAGATTACTGTTTCTAGTTTCATGGTATAGCTACATCTCTCACATATTATAATTGTTTGCTTTAGGAGCAAGTTTTTGTCAGTATACATGAGGCAATTGCTACACTGCCTCAGGATGTCCATGTCAATCAGGCTGGCTGGAGAAATGTTGGGAAACTGACTGTGCATAGTAGCATGTAATTCTTAAGTACTAATTTCTGAGAGGGCAAATTAAATCAGCTTCTATTCTGGGATTAACAATATAAGATCAGGGATGAAAAGTGGGGTGATGCTGCTCAGTGCTCAGCTGCAATGCCTGCAGTGCAGAAGTGGTCAGGTCAATGTGTCACTGACTGATGTCTAGGGGAAAAAATAGTTTCTAGGTGTTTGCATCTATAGAAGGCACTGCTAACCCCACTTGCGCAGTGCACAGCTACACGCAGACATGAGGCTTATATACAGCTGAAATTAAACAGTTTTAAACTAGTCTGCTAAAATGAAATCACACAATGATCCTTCCAATCCCCAGCTCAGACAAGGCTATATCCACACTCTTCTGCCACAAGGGTGCAGAGAAGTGCTTCTTAATGTAGGATGGCTGAACTTGAGTTGACGTGTATGAAAAACAAGCTAGATTCAGCAAGTCTGGATCTAGTCTATGCTAACTAAGCAATATTTCAGTGCAAATCAAGTGCAGGTAATAAGCAGGTATAAACAGTAAAAACAGTCAAAAAGGTACAAATTAATGCAGTGAAACAGTAAAATACAGATAAACTGCAAATCAACTCAAAATAAGTTAAATTTCTTGTTCTTAGATTTGGATGGCTTGGATTCAAGCAGAAACGCACAAACTCTGGCAAAGGATGCCAAATGAAGAGCAACTCCAGTTAATTGAGCCAAAACCTGTACAAACATGAGGGTTACATACAGGTGAAAATAAACAGTTTTAAACTAGTCTCCCAATAGAAAATCACACAATGATCTTTCCTCCAGCAATCCCCAGCTCAGACAATGCTATATCCACACTCTTCTGCCACAAGGGTGCAAGGGAGCCCTTCTTAATGTATGATGTCTGGATTTGAGTTCAAGTACATGAAACACAGGCTAGATTCAGCAAGTCTGGACCTAGTCTACAGTAAGTAAGTAATATTTCAGTGCAAAATAAATATGAATTAATCCAGTAAAACAGTAAAATACAGATGAAAAAGTGCAAATCAAACTCAAAATAAGCTTACTTTCTTGTTCTTAGCTTTGTATGATTTGGATTCAATCAGAAACACTCTGCACCTCTGGCAAAGGATGCCAAACACAGAACAGTTCTGGTTACTTTAGCTTAAACCACAACAAAGACATTTAGAATAACAGGCACAATATGCCTTCAACCAACAATTTCCATCTCAGAAGGGTGGAGACTACCCTCTCCTCCCACAAGAGTGCAGACCACAAACCTTTGTAATGTAAAATAACTGGCCTGAAGCCCAAGCGCTTAAACCAGAACTAAGACACTTTTAGAATAACAGACACAATAAGCCTTCAACCATCAAGTCCCAACTTAGAAGGATATAAGCTACCTCTCCTGCCACAAGAGTGTAGACCACAAACCTTCCTTATGTAAGATAACTAGTTTGAAGCCCAAGTGCTTAAATCAAAACTAAAAGGCTTGGAATAACAGTTACAATTGAATCAGGCTACTAACAAGCAGTAATAAATGCAGCAAAATAAATGCAACTTAACACTTTTAAGAACAAGTATCAAAAAGTAATAACGTAAGAAGCACAGATATAGTAAAAGCAGCTGAATAAAGTGCATTTTTAAGTAAGTGGGAAGGGAGGAAACAGAAGACAATTCAAGTTTAAGAGAGTAAGGGGGTGGGCCTTCCCAAATGATCTCTCCGTACGTAGAATGAAATGATGAGATGGGACTGGGAGGAGTGCCCAAAATCAGATTAAAAGTAGGGGTAGGCAAACTCAAAAGCCAAGAGTACAACAGCTGGGGGGTTGGTGGGAAAATCAAATGCAGACAGATAGCAGTACTCAGGCAGAAGCAAGCCATACAAGCACTCCAACTAAATAAACATGCCTCCAAACATTTCTAGGAATGCTGTTTCTCAGCTCCCACTAATTTTCTAGATGTTATTCCCTGTCTGCAAAGGAATTCTTTTCTAACTGACCCTAGTCAAGACCTCTTATAACTCCAACAGAACAAAAAACTTAAAACAAAATAAATGCACTATAAGAAAAAGATACAAAATAGAAGTAACCAAACCTTACATGAAAAGCTTCAATTCAAAATCAAGTGCAGACTGAGATCAGCAATAGTCAGGCAGAAGCAAGTCAAATAAGCACTCCGGCTAAATAAAGATGCCTCCAAATATTTCTGGAATGCTGTTTCTCAGCTACTCTTACTAATTAGCTGGATGTTATTCTCTCTTTGCAAAGGTCTGTAAATGCTCTATCATGGTTTTAAAGAGGTTATTTTCCTCTTCCCATGTTTCTTTTGCTAGGTCTTACACACCAAAGGAATGCCTGCCATGTAGCAGCTCAACTGCAATAAATTCAATTGAAGCTTGGGTTATTCCCTTAAAAAGAAGATAGTTGGTCACAGTTTCTCCCATCCAGTTCCACAACCTTTCATAACATAGGCATTAAAGTATTACATAAATGCTCATCTAGTCCACCTGTTTAAGGATGATATACAGAAACCCTTTGCTGCTTCACATTAAAAAAACTGAAAAAGTGTATGCATTACTCTGGACATGAATGGAGTGTCCTGGTCAGTGAAATCTGACCCCTAAGAAACAAAAGCAGCATTAGTTCTTTTCCTATGCACATTGTATTAATTCTTCACAGGTGTATAGCTACACAAAACTTTGTTGCTAGGATTTACTGATGGCTCCTACCCAATTTTACAAAGGGACCTACTATGTCCATTGCTGTTCCTTGAGATGGGTGCTGTCCTTTGACATTCTAGGCAATCTGCACAAAAATGTTCTATGTCCTTTATAACACCAGGCCCCTAGAATCCGGTTGCAGTCATAGGTTTTGTCTTATCTGTACCTAAATGTCCTTCAAAATGTGGCTATATACTAATGTTATCATTAGTGCTCTAAAAGAATTTGTGACTGATAACCAACTCAGTATTTGTCTTTATGTTTAGCTACCCTGTGGATCAGGTTGTTTCTCAGTTCAGTATATGAATGTGAATTATGGTGGTTATGCTCCTTTGGTTTCCTATCCACTCTTGCTGCATTCTTTCTCTAGAGTTACTTAGTGTACAATCTTGACACTAGCCCTTCTTGAAACTGGTATGGCTTCCCTGAAGGTTAGCCATCTCTGCATTATTTTCATCAGTATTCTGACATGACGTATAGGCTGTGACCTCTTCTCCTATAAAGATGAGTAGGGGTTGTTCTCCTTCATTTGGTTCATCCACCGAGCAAGGGTAACTCACAAAAATATTTTTTTTCCACTGGGGGTACTGGTAGTTCCCTTTCTCTGCTTCAGTAGTTATAATATTTTCTTTATTCATAGGGTCTTCCATAAGTTTCTGACTGGTTTTCTGCTTAGGTATAGCAGGGAGAAGCTTAAGACTCCATTCAAGTTCCCCTTTGTTTTTTCATTCAAAATGAAGTGCATCTAGCTCTTTCTTCAGTTCCTATACCTACTCCTTTAAAGCATTTTTAATTATCTGGAATGCATATTTCTACAATCCTGCTCCATACTTTTGTTGGAACGTCCACTTTACCTTCCCCCACTGTAAACTGTACAGTGGTACTGTTGCTGTTAGCATGTGTTACTTTTACTTTGAAATCTCATGTAACTATATTTTATGATCACTATCAAATACCTACTGGTACAACTTCAACTGAACACTATTTAAACTTAAACTTGTATTACCACATCATTTTCTTCTCAGTTTTTGATACAGGAATACTCCAGTGTGCCTTTCTGATGTTCAAGTGTACATTAATAAGCATTTATCTTCCCCTCTCATTTTTAAATATTTTTTATTAATTTTTAATTTTCTTTACAGTCACTGTCTGATGGATAATATGTTACAGCTAGCCATCAGTTTACATCTTAACTCCTTGTATGTCAACAGCCTAGAACTAATGTTTCCTACTTTTGTTTCTTTTCCAGTTCTTTTTTATCTGCACTTTCATCTGTCCAAATGGACAAATGCACCTCCTCCTTTTCCATTAACAATGTCATTTCTAAACAATATATACTCTGGTATTTCTACCTATCCTTCTGTTTTCAGTAGTCCATGATTCTGTAATCCTCGTTGCATCAAATTCACCCAGTAATACTGCAGTCTGCAATTCCCCAATTTTCCTTCACAATCTTCTTGCCGTACATAACATGACCAAGTATTGTTCTGCTATGAATTGTCAAAGTCATCTTTACTGAAATATAAGTACATGAAAATGACAAACCAAAACTGGGATTTATCAAAACTGCTGGAGTTGGAATCACACAGTGCTAAACCAGAGCAAAAACTAGTAGTGTAAATGAAAAGTACTAATTCTTACTAGTCAGAGAACTGAAAGTGCCACTAAATTTCTCCAGGGGTCATGCTCTAAATCACAACCCATGTGGAGGGGCTACAATTCAATAACCCCACTATTACTTATTATAACGCTCAGTCTACCCAATCTCAGAGAAAATAAATATTTTCCTGCAGAAAATCAAGCATTTCTACTTAGAGATTGCGTAGCTTCACAATTAAAATAATGAAGTGGGAGCGGCAGAAGGTAGCATGCCTCCATTTTGCCCCAACATGACCACTTATACAATACGTGTCTTTGTTTCCTAACAACACTTCATATACATATTCATATACTATGTACTGTTCAATATATTGCTATTATGGGATACTGAATACCCAGCAATTCATGACTTCAGTTAGATTTAGTAATGTTTGTTTTGGGAAGTTAGATTTAGTAATGTTTGTTTTGGGAAGTTGCCACATGGTCATTAAAAGTAGAACCTCCTCAAGCCCCCTTATACTTCCTCATCTCTTCCCACTCTCTTTCATTTAAAGGAATCCAAATTTTTAACAATTTTAACATCCAGTTTTAAAATGAGTGTACTACTAGCAGCATGTATGAAGGCCATTTACTGCCAAAAGCAACAAGCACTATGAGTACTTGCCATAATCCAAAATCTTTGAGAAGATTTTGGCTGCAGGAACAGACAGGACTGATGACAATGGCAACACAGTGGCTTAACATACAGAAATTTCCAGGGGCTGCCTATCTTCTTCCCTTACCAGCCACAATGTAGTGCCAATCTAGAATGCGCCAGTTCTAGACAAAGTGAAAAGAATAGACACAGAAACAGGCAAAGGGAAACAGAGTGAGGCATAGAGAGGAGATGAATAAACAGAGGGATGGATGGAGACATTCTTCTCACAGCCAAAGGACTTCTTCCAGATCTAGCACTATGGCAAGGATACATACAATTGTATTTGATCTCAAAGAGTTCTAACTGCAGCAATACATAAAACAGAATTTTTTGCTTAGGTCCCTTCAGTGAATGCCCTACAGGAAAACACCCTTGATGACTACAGGCTCAAATGAAGACCTACACTTGGAAGTCAAATCGAGTTTATAGCACTTTGCAAAACTATATAAGGGCAGCCAAATGTTAGGGAGAGGGAGTCAGCATTCCATAGTAAGTAGTAATTACTAATGGCTGCTTATACAGATGTCAAACACACAGATGTCATTTAAGGAAGAGTTAAGAAAGACAGCCATAGATGTACAACAATCTCTGGTAGAATGTGCTATAAAATATCCATGCAGGAATTTAGCCTATTTTTCTTAAGAGAAAAAAAATGACAATCTGAAAGCCATTCAGGGAGGTGTTATTTAATAACTTATTTGCACTCCCTGCCGTAACCCAAAGAACACAACTGATCATCTTTCTTGAGCTTTTGGTTTTAGTAATATAATACAGACTTAAGCCACGGTGGTGCAGCGGTAGCATTGTTGCCTCACAGCAAGAGGTTCTCCCGTTCGATTCTCAGCGGGAGCGCCTTCTGTGTGGAGTCTGCATGTCCTCCCTACGGTTGAGTGGCATTCGAAATACATCTGTAGACTGGGCGTGCCTTCGTTGAAGGTTGGGCTTCGAGCTGGTACCTCAGCACCTGTGAAAAATCTACTGCCAATCATTAGCTGATCGGAGTTCCACTGTGGCGACCCCTAACCGGGAAAAGCCGAAAGAAGAACATGACTTGTCTGTATGCATCTGCAGTACCTGTTATGTTGAATGGGAAGGATGTATGCTGGAGATTTAGCAAAGAAGGAGCAAATAACAAGTATATCAGAGAGGTATGTTACAAGTTGGCCAGACTATGGGGCTATCTGATGATTAGTTAGGGGAGATAAACAGATTCACATGGGTGTCTGTTATGTGAAATATATGCATGTCTGGAGTGGAGGTGAGGACTCATGGGGATCAATACATTAGAACAGGCATGTGAGTTATATTATATTGCATTATATTATACATTGCACTAAGGCAGTTACCGTCACACAATGGAAGTCAGAATGGAAGTTAGATTAACTAAATGCTTAGGTTAGTCTGACTATATGTGAATGTGAAGCTAGCAATTGGGTAACACACAACATACTGCTTCGCTCTTCACAAAGTGATGCAAAGGGAGGGTGCTATGCTGAAAAGGAGGCAGGACAGGATGGGAAAAATAATGGAAAGATACCTGGATAGAAAGACAAAAAGTTCAGAGTGAGTTGTCACCCCGCATGAGAAAAAAAAGCAGAAGGATTAGATACGCTGCCTCCCAAAGTCCTCAGAAATCTGACTAATGTTTTAGCAGACCCCCCCCCCAATAGATCTTCAAAAGACTACTGTCTAGTGTAGAATGCCAGAGGACTGGAGGACAGCAACTGTAGTACCATTATATAAAAGAAAGCAGCAGAAAAAATCTATGAAACTACAGTCCTGTTCGCTTAGCAAAAGTGGGAGGAGAAACCCATGGACAATATCCTAAACATAAGACTGATATGCATTTCTACAGGACAACAATCTCCACTAAGACAGCAACCAATATGAGTTCATGGACTGAAAGAGATGTCAGTCAAATCTGATCCAGTTTTATAAGTTACTGCTGAAACTGTCAAGGGAGTACAAGCAGAAAAAGCCTTCCTGGAATTTAGCAAGGCCTCTAACTCCGATCCATACAGCAGGCTGATCCCAACACCAAGGACATGGATAGCTGTATCCTTGAATGTTAGAACACAGAAGGTTTCAGTGAGAAGGGTAACATCAGTGCGCAGGAAGGGGACTAGTGAAGAACCTTATGGATATGTGTTCTGTCTAGTACTCTTCATTCTGTTTGCTTCAGACATATTTGAGGGAACACTGAACAGAATCAACCTCTTTGTGTTATACAAAGACAGGCACAGCAATTTAAGACGAGGAAGAGTCTAGCAAAGAATGTGAAAGAGCTGAACAAGTCAAGAGAAAGGTGACAATTGAGGTTCAGTGCTAACAAATGTAAAGTATTGCACTTAAGCTTGAAGAACTCTGGTGAGAACACTCAACTTGGGGGAATGCAGCTGATAAAAAAGAGCAGGAAAAGGATCTGGAGCTTTTGATAAAAAAAAAAAAAAAAAAAAAAAAAAATGGTCAAAGTCATATTTTAAAAAAAATTTTTCAAAGTAACTGCTTTGTTCAGAATTTTCCAGTACTGTATGGCATTTCATACAGTAATGGGGACATGTGCCCACTTGCATCAGTAAACACACTAACAATAATCTATATTCCCCTCATTGGGAAAACCACAGTTTGACAGTTAACAGATTGCTTTCCAGAGCTTTATCAGGAATTTCTTAATACTGCTTAATATATGATCTATGAATGAGTTCACTACTGTGTTCTGTATCAATAATCACACAAGCAATAATATGTACTTCCACAATGAGAAAAGTCATAACCTTAATGTTTTAAACACTGCAATCATCACTAATTGACAAATACATATAAAACGGGAAAAACGTGTTTTATATTGTTTTACACCCCTGCTGTGTGCAAGCCATCATCCATCCTGTGACACATGGGGTCACACATTCCTTCTACTTGATGAGAGTCAGTCAGTCCATTTATTCTCCATCAGACAAGAGGCTACCAAAGGAGGCCACCATCCAAGTAGCCATCAGGTTGTTTTGCAATGTCAAAATCCCCCAGTCCCTCACAGCAGTAAACAGGTTCAACACACAATGCCAGCCCCTGTGATTACTTGCTTCTGTGCATACCCAGTTCTGGCTAGACAATAAACTGCTTGGCATGTACGTTCTATCATGGCTGAATTGCTACTGCTGTGCTTGATGAATACTAGACACCTATCCTCCACTGGGTGTCAGTGCACCTTCATAGCAGGACTACATATGGAAAAGCAATGTTAACACACACACACACACACACACACACACACACACACACACACACACACACACACACACACACACACACACACACACACACTCGCACACACACACACTCGCACACACACACACACACACACACACACACACACACACACACACACACACACACACACACACACACACGTACATTCAACAGAAATAATATTCATTCAGCAAGTCTATATTCAGCTGTTTGACTTCAGATATTGTTTCATTCAGTAGGCTAGTTGCATGACACCTGCACACACTAAAATTGTTTAAGAATCACTGAAAAAATTGTCCTTCTAACACAAAGCACATTGTTTCTCTAAGCAGCCTTTAAAGTTTACTATTTGCCCCCAAGTGCTACTCTGATCCTCGGTTGTATTTACTTAAAAAAGTTCCTTGGTTTATTACTGCTGCATGCAGTGTATATAGTAAACACTGCCCACAAAATTAATTAAATTAATTAATGTAAATAGTGTTTTAACATGAAACATGAGTGGAGAGAAAAGAGTCCAGGATTTATGGAAACTGGCAACAACCATCAGTTGCACCTAAATATATGGTATTAATACTTATGTCACATAATGTGCAACTGCTTGGTCAGCAATGTCACTGCTAGCAAGTGGCAAGGCAGAAAGAGAGACAAAATTCATTAGCAGTATGCCATTTCATTTCCTGTTCCAGGTTAGGTTATTTTTTGCATTCATTTAGAATTATTTTATTAGAATATTAACTAAAGCCAAATTTACCCCTCAACTAACTTTGACAGTAGGAACCTTTTTTCTCTTTTTCTTTTTTTAACAATTTTAAAATAAAAAAATAATTTATATTAGCAACTGATGCAATGGTATTAATATAATGTGCAAAAATAACTCAGCAACTACAGATAAACAGATAATAAACAATAACTTTAAACATGTAACATTTTTATTTCTTATCCATACTGCACGTCCAGTTATTGCTTAATAGCAGCAAATATTTCAGAAATGTATGGCCACTAGGTTTACAATGGTCTTTTATAGGTTCAGATTTGATTTTTTTTCAATGATTCATTTTCATTACACTGAAACTGCCCTGCTGTTTCCTACAGAATAAAAAAAGGGGGAATATATACAAATGCAACATTCTTTCAGCAGTCACTGCAATCAGCTCATATCAAACAAATTGTATCATATTTGCAGAGTATATGACAGACACCTACAATATATTTTTAGTGCTCTCAAGAAAGATCTTTATTGATCTTCACAGTTAGATGGCTGTTGGTGATTCTTAATTCTTCTGGGAAAATATAACAGTGCATTTCATCTCTGTCTTAAAGTATGCATAACATACAACACAACATAATTTACAGAAAAGGCACCCATTTAAAATGCCAACTTGTGATCCCTACATTCAAAATCTCAAATCTATATCCTTTCCCTTCTGTGTTCTGTACATTTACCTGGTCCAAAAATGTAGTGAATATTTTTGAATAAACTTTCAAATTAAAGAAATTTAAGTTTCAAAGTCCTAACCCAATTCCAAAATACACATACATAAAGCAGAGCTGTAGCGAGCTTTTCTAGCAGCCAAGGCCATTCACCAACTTACCTCCCCTCAACTCTAGGTTGAGAAGCCAAAAAAAAGGTAATTTGCTTTTTTGATTAAAACTGTCTATCTTAAAATATTAGCAAACAACTTCATACAAATGTATACCACCCACAAGCCACAAACAGCTTCAATGTTTCAGTCCTAATCTCCTGATCACAACCACAGTATTAAAATAGCACATATCAGCAACTTCTTATCATGCCTCCCCTAACACCCTGCACTTGGGGCAGCTGCCACCTTTGCTCTGCCCTAACTACATTTCTGCATAAAAGAGATGAAGATGCAGAATAACATAGGACTAAAAAGCCATAAATAACCAATATTCAGCTGTCTTAACTTAGTACAAAACACATTCATCATGATGGCAAAATGGCAAAACAATACAAGTGCATTGTCTTGTTATGAGATGAAGCAGCAGTTTACTGTGCAGCACAATAGTGCTTCAGGTGCACTTAAGAGACAATTCAGATGACAGTCTGGTGGTGAAAGTGCTTAATTTACTATATAATGGTGATGGCAAATTAATTCCATATTTAGTCCTGTATCCAGTGCACCAGTATGAGCTGGTGATGAATGTCATTCATGTTTTAATTTAGCAAGACATCTAATTCATTTTTAGACATGCCACTTCACAATCTGGCGGTATTAATAATTAAAGTAATCATGAAATATTTGGTATAGATATCTAAAATCTGATTAAGTTGTAGTTTTAATATGTGTACATAATATGCATATTTATGCAAACATACTAATTTATCCAGTAATGGTACATGGTTTCATCCAGGCTGGATAAGTGCAATGTCATCTACCTACGACTTTCGATACACTAGATGATGCTGATTTATTTAGTCTTTCATTACTTGGACACCCTTACCTTAAGGACCTATGGGCCTGTTATTGGCATTCTCGTGTCCTGTGCTATTCTGCACTGTGGTGGTGGTGGAGGTTCTATGAGTTTGGCTTGCCTGTTCAGGCAGGTTTTATTTCACTTTTAAGAGGCTGCACCTTTGGCACCTCTTACCAGGGTGCTTGAAGATGTCCCTGATGCTAACTGGTTCCCAATAGTCTCTAAAGACATACTTACCTGGGCTTGCTCTTGATGTGTAATCTAAGTTTTTACCTTTGCCTTCAGCACATTATATTTTTAATTGTTTTATTCTTCATATATGTTGTCTACTGATAAAGTCAACAAGGTATACGACAAAATAAATTAGACCCAGATGATGAGATCAGTCAAACAGATCCACCATGGCTCGGACACCAGGAAAATATTTCTTTCGTTTTATTTAAACATAGAATAAATACACCAACAGTGAAACGGACTCCACAGAGTAACTGTAGTACAACAAACTGTAAATCTGGTTAAGCGCTTTCATCTGCAACATAGCAGACTTCCTCAGAACCAGGTTTTCACATAAAATAAGTCTTTTTAAATGCATTTTGGCGCCAGATTTTGCTAATTAGTTTAAAGGGCTATGCACTTACCCTGATCGGAATGTTAACACAGGGCAAGTGTACTGTAATAATATTATGGTATTATGATATATAACCTATACATCTGGTGATTACTAAAACATATATTAACACATTAATACAATTTGTTAATGCAATAAGTTAATACAATATATTAAAATATGTTATTAAGGTGTTGCAAAAATAAACCACATCTTAAAAATGAATTTAAACAATGCATATATACTATGACTGTACTTAACTAACTAATTTAAAAAAATTTAAAACATGATTTAAAAAATGTATAATAAATATATATACAATATAAATACAATATAATGCAATAATTATTAATAGTAAATATGAATATAAAACTGAAAACTAAAAACTTATGTAACCAATAATAACTATTGACCTGTCAGACACAATTCATAATCTAATTCATGTGTGAGTTGAAACAACGTATAAATGTAGAAATTCCCATAACAATAAAATGAATAGGTAACAAGTTAAAAAATGTAAACTAATAGTAAGTGATAGTAATGTGCAATACATAATAACAATATATGATAATATATGATATGCAAAATGTTTGATGAATAAATATTTGTTAAAAAATATTTGTAAAAAGTAAATGTTAAAAATGTATGTTAAAAAATGTATTAAAAAATATGTACAAAATGAATGTAGATTTTTATACTGAAAAAATGAGTTTGCACTAAAAACATCAAATATATAATAAATATTGGAAAACACACAATTAATAATGTACATTATACTATTAAACTGTACAAAAACTCTATTCTCTCTACTAAGGAAATTTAATATTTGTAACTAGTTGATAAATGTTTCATGAATCCAACTGCAAAAAGGGTTTAATACTTATGAAGTCATTTAACCCAGGACTTGTTGTGGCATCACATAAAATCTGCCATCTACTTTCTAATGCTGACAAACATGCTTTCCAATTCCCTCCACTAAAGTCTACTTCTACTTGATCTATAATTGCAAAAAGAAAACTATGAGTGGAACCTTTGTCAGAGATATGTCTTATATGTAAGAGTTTAACTGGTAATTGTAACACACAGAGGGTAGTTTACCTTGCAACATGTATATCCTGTTCGGCTTACTATGTTGGTAAGACCGAAAGAAAGCTAAAAACCAGGATATACGAACATTTATACAAAATAAAAAGGCAAGATAATAACAATGCATTGAGTAAACATATCTCTGACAAAGGTTCCACTCATAGTTTTCTTTTTGCAATTATAGATCAAGTAGAAGTAGGCTTTAGTGGAGGGAATTGGAAAGCATGTTTGTCAGCATTAGAAAGTAGATGGCAGATTTTATGTGATGCCACAACAAGTCCTGGGTTAAATGACTTCATAAGTATTAAACCCTTTTTGCAGTTGGATTCATGAAACATTTATCAACTAGTTACAAATATTAAATTTCCTTAGTAGAGAGAATAGAGTTTTTGTACAGTTTAATAGTATAATGTACATTATTAATTGTGTGTTTTCCACTATTTATTATATATTTGATGTTTTTAGTGCAAACCCATTTTTTCAGTATAAAAATCTACATTCATTTTGTACATATTTTTAATGCATTTTTTAACATACATTTTTAACATTTACTTTTTACAAATATTTTTTACAAATAAATATTTATTCATCAAACATTTTGCATATCATATATTATCATATATTGTTATTATGTATTGCACATTACTATCACTTACTATTAGTTTACATTTTTTAACTTGTTACCTATTCATTTTATTGTTATGGGAATTTCTACATTTATACATTGTTTCAACTCACACATGAATTAGATTATGAATTGTGTCTGACAAGTCAATAGTTATTATTGGTTTCAGTTTTATATTCATATTTACTATTAATAATTATTGCATTATATTGTATTTATATTGTATATATATTTATTATACATTTTTTAAATCATGTTTTAAAATTTTTTAAATTAGTTAAGTACAGTCATAGTATATATGCATTGTTTAAATTCATTTTTAAGATATGGTTTATTTTTGCAACACCTTAATAACATATTTTTAATATATTGTATTAACTTATTGCATTAACAAATTGTATTAATGTATTAATATATGTTTTAGTAATCACCAGATGTATAGGTTATATATCATAATACCATAATATTATTACAGTACACTTGCCCTGTGTTAACATTCCGATCAGGGTAAGTGCATAGCCCTTTAAACTAATTAGCAAAATCTGGCGCCAAAATGCATTTAAAAAGACTTATTTTATGTGAAAACCTGGTTCTGAGGAAGTCTGCTATGTTGCAGATGAAAGCACTTAACCAGATTTACAGTTTGTTGTACTACAGTTACTCTGTGGAGTCCGTTTCACTGTTGGTGTATTTATTCTATGTTTAAATACAATGAAAGAAATATTTTCCTGGTGTCCGAGCCGTGGTGGATCCGTTTGACTGTCTACTGATAAAGTGTCTTGATGTTATTAAAATGGTGTTAAGCACCTAAACAAACTTGAATTTGAATTTATATGCAATTAATACTGGTCTATTTATGTAGTTGTATTCATGCACTTAAATGTTTATTATAAGTCTATATGAAAACTATATTATCTACTGTGGCTCTTTCTCTTCTCAGATTTATGTTTCTCCTCAGTACTGTATCTGAGTAATGGATTTGTCTGTATCTTAACTAAACCTGGCATAAATGATTAATTAATGCAAATATTACTATTATAAACTGCAGGGTTTTTAACACTGCATAAAACTGAATGCAGCAAGAGGAGACGCACAAGTTATTTTTATTAAGAATTACAATAAGGATTATTATAAGTTTCGCAAACTATTTTATTTGTGTTAATCACAAACCACTTTTTAGATAAAGTCGTATAGAACAATTTACAGCAGTTATGAGTTAAACAATATTATTAAAGATTCTTCAAATATATAATTAAAATAATGTTTTCAGGATTTATAAACAAACAACTGTAAGGAAAAGAAGCTAGTTTTAGTACAATGGCTGCATTAACTAAAATATCCAGGGGCAATACAACTGATATAGACCAGTTTTCATTGTATTTCTCTGCCCATTCAACCACTAGTCTTCCCCCATCCTGAATACAGTACTTCAACTGAGAAAATCTCTGGCTCTAAATGATCTTCACTCAAACTGTAACTTTGATATTAACAAATGGCTGAGGAGTGCTCCCAGCTTTTGGTCTGGTTCAGATAGTTTCTTTCCAAAATTTATTAAAGCCTGTAACACTTTTATTGCCCTTCATATATAGCATATTATTAATGCATCTCTCTCTCTCTACTGGCATATTTCCAGAAATGTGAAATATTGCCTATGCCCCCCAACTCTCACACAAAGCTGTAATTCCATCCTGACTAATTCAGGCCTACTGCGCTCGTCACCCATTGCCAAAATTCTAGAAATGGCAGGAGCTTTTCAGCTACAACATTACACTGAGGCATACAGACTCTTCTGAAATCATCAGCACAGACTTAGAAATGGCCATGACACAAATACTGCACTTTTCCCTTTATCACATACAATCAACTACTCAATGAATGCAGGGAGATATCTCACAACAACCAGTTTCATAGACTTCTCCAAACTTTCTGACCTTGTAGATAATTATATATTGTGCTCTCCCTCTATAGCCTTAATTTTGTCTCCTTAAAATGGTTCTGCAAATATTTGACAAATAGAGTCTTTAAAATTGTTCCCTATCTAGTATTATTAGGAATACACAAAGCTCTATCCTAGGAAAACTGTTTTATTTATATCAATTCCCGCCACCTCATATTAAAAAATAATAACATCCTGCTACATACTGATAGTACTGTCATATGGAAATATGTCAGCTCTCCTGCATCCATCTGCAGAACCCTCAGTACTATCAAGTTTGCCATATATGTGTCAATATCAAAGGTCTGAAAGCCCCCCCACCAAAAAAATGCAGTGGTGTTTCCACTCAATTATCTCAACTCATGCTATATCAAATGGAACTTTACTGGTCTCAGTGGTGGCCACCTAAACACTGCTGAACCTATAAATTGTCTTGGCATCCAGATATTCATCACTGATCTTCTCCATGTGCATTCACAACTTGGGTAATAAAGTTACATAGATACTATATGATTTCTAATCTTCTAACTAAACAGGTTAGGGAAACAGGTAAGGAATACTACTACCTCTTCTGGAATATTCCTTTCTCATCACAGGCTCCACCACTGTTAAAAATACTCAAGAAAGTTCAAACAATGGAATCATAAATTGCATCTGTCATTTCATAATTTGTACCACTTCAAAATGACAAAAAAAGGCCACTGGCAGCAATGAAGTTCCACAAAAAACAGATTTAATAATCCCAGAGACAATAAAGCAAGTGCTTTCGTCTTACTCCAATGAGTAAAACTTCCTCAGACAAAAAACTTTACAAACACAGAACCATTTTTACAGCTGAATTAAAATCACATGACTGTGTTAAGTCTTAAAAATATATGCCCAATAATAAAATCATGAATAACTTTCCTAAAACATGTATACAAAATGTCTTAAATTGTTTAAAAATGGACAATATTTAAATAATAGAAAAATTATTATAATAATAGAGGAAATATTTTAATAAAAATTAAAAATTACTTAAAAAGGTTGACCTAAATGTATTGGATGAGATGAACCAGTCTTAATATGTACAGCATGGAGAAAAATCATCCTTCCACTACTTCTGTTTATACAAAAAGATATAGCAAATTACCTTTGTAAACTTCTTAACTTTAAAACACAGGCTAATGAACACATGTCATTCAAACCTGGTAAACTGCAAGCATTTAATTTAATTTGTCACAGTAATTTGCATACTTCTAACAACAGGGTAGATGGTCCTCCCCTAGGATTATGTTCTATCTGATCTATTGCTCTGAAACTGAAGTTATGTTGTGGATGTTCATAGATATGCTTGGCCAATGCATTTGCAACTTTTAGTTTCTTAATGCTGTAAGTATGCTCATAAACCCTGTCCTTGAACCTACGATTGGTTTTACTGATGTAGAAACAAGGGCAAAGTTTATAGGTAGCTAGATAAACCATGCTTTTAGATCCACAATTAAATATCCTGCTAATATGGTATTTTTTACCCCTAACAGTAAAGGTATTACCCACCTCCATACATCTGAAGTATGAGCAACTCTCACATTTATATATACCAGGGGCTCTCACTGCTGGGGTCTTGCCTCTCTCCAATAAATTTTTAAGATTAAGGCCTCTTCTGTATGTAATCCTGAGGCCTGACTGAGCAATAGGACCTAGGTCATCGTCCAACACTAGTAAACTCCAATTGTTATAGATAATTTTTCGTATAATGGAGGCATCAAGAATAATGATGTAATAAATGTAGCATTAAGTGGGTCTAGACTCCCTGGTTGAATATGTTCTATACCGAGTGTCAGTGTACCATTAGAGTCAGATTTAGATGCTAAAATAGGGGTAAAGACACCATTAACTCTCTTATGTTGTACTTCAAACAACAATTCATCAAGTAACTGTGGAGGGTATCCTCATTTTAAAAACATGTCATACAATGTTTGACATTCAACTCAAAATTCCTTTTCATCAGACACCATACGAATCGTTCTCACCAGCTGGCCTTTCACAACAGATCTCTTCTGTTGGTAAGGGTGGCTGCTAGTAAAATGGAGGAATGAATTGGAATAAGTGGGTTTCCTGTGGATCTTTGCTTTAAATAGTTTGCTATTCCTATCTCTGTATAATTCTACATATAGATATGCGATGCTCTCTGTACCTAGACTGTACGTGAAGGTCAAAAATTGCGTAGACTCATTCAAGTAGTTCATAAATTTTGAAATATCATCAGTTTCTCCTTCAAGCATAATGAACACATCATCCAAGTACCTAGTATAATAATAAATATTTCCCATAAATAAGTTATTAAAAATAAAGTGTTGCTCCCAATGGGCCATCACAAGGTTGGCAAAACGTGTCCCACAAGGAGAGCCCATTGTAACACGTCTTCTGCAAATAATATCGTCCTTCAAACATAAAATAATTGTTAGCCAAAATCAAATCTAAGAGTTCCTGCAAGAGTTCAATCTCCTTTGCTATGCTACCCTTTTCCATCATGAAACGAATTACCCGTTCAATACCTATGTCTGTGGGTATGACAGTGTAGAGATATTTTACGTCAATAGTCAGGAAAATAATATGGTCCTTGTAGTCCAGACTATTAATGTTATTCACAAAAGACAAAGAATCTTTACATATGTGGTCGACCTGTTCGACAAATCTCTTCAACACTGTGTCCACATATTTTATAGGTTCATAAGTTGGTACTAGGCTATCGGCCTTAGGGCCTATACAAGCCTAACCATAACAATTCACTGGCTACCTGCTATGGGATAGGTAATGGAATTTCTCCCATTAACAATAGGTCGAAGGGGTGGGTCCCCCAGGTCTATATGGACCTTCAGGATTCCAAAAATCATTAGATTAAGAGGGGCCAAACTTGACAAATAATTATATAATTCTAAAGAGATTCTGGATTCAATAAATAAATCATTAAGAAACACCTTAATCTTCTGTTGTGCCCAACTGACTTCATTTAGTGAAGCTAAATCATAGTTATCAGTGTTGAGTAATTTTTAACATGTGATCTTTGTAGTCATGTTCATCAAAGAACACAAGGTCACCTCCTTTATCAGGATTTAAAACCCTTACATCCTGAAAATTCTAGCAGTTCAATCTATCCCAATCCTGTTTAATAAAGTTCAATGCTTTGTTTAAGGACTTATTTCTGCTATTGTCTAAAGAATCACATAAGTCTAGCTCACAAACATGCTCAAATGTTGATAGAACAGGAGGTAATGGTGGATTAAAACTACTCGACACTTTACATTCTTTCTTCACAACAGGTTGATTTTTAAACAAACTCTAAATTCAGTTTACGAATAAATAATTTTAAGTCCACAATTGTTCTTGACATATTCACCCTTTGATCAGGGACGAATGTTAAACCCTTAGCTAGCAAAATCAGCCAAAGCAGTGTCCACGTCCATGCTAGAATAATTAAAGATTTTAAAGTCGCAATCGCTATTCAGTACAATTCTACAAGTATTGGCATGAATATCACTATTCGTACAGTAAAAAACAGCTAGATAATCACTAGCCGGATCAACGGTTACCTCTGCGTTGACCAATTCCTTTTCTGATCCTTCCCATTGAGGGGTCTCGGATTGCTCAAGTTGGTCTGTTGGCGCCTTCTGGAGTGGTGGTCAATTCTGAAGGACAGTATTCAGAGGGCTCTAATTAGAATGGTCACTTAAGAAATAACAATAGAAACAAAAATACTAATAAGACCTTTAATAATAATGTGAACCAAGGATATAATGACTCTGCAAGTCAGAACAGTGCTCCTTCTAACCGTGAACCTATTGTTGATAATAACTCACAAAATTTTCACAGGAGAAGCCGCCAACAGACGAGCAATCCGAGACGGGTAATTCGTTTCATGATGGAAAAGAGCAGCACAGCAAGGGAGACTGAACTCTTGCAGGAACTATTATACTTGATTTTGGCTAACAATTATTTTATGTTTGAAGGACAATATTATTTGCAGAAGACAGGTGTTGCAATGGGGTCTCCTTGTGGGGCACGTTTTGTCAACCTTGTGATGGCCCATTGGGAGCAACACTTTATTTTTAATAACAACTTATTTAGGGGAAATATTTATTATTACACTAGGTACTTGGATGATGTGTTCATTATGTTTGAAGGAAAAACTGATGATATTTCAAAATGTATGAACTACTTGAATGAGTCTATGCAATTTTTGACCTTCACGTACAGTTTAGGTACAGAGTGCATCACATATCTATATGTAGAATTATACAAAGATAGGAATAGCAAACGATTTAAAGCAAAGATCCACAGGAAACCCACTTATTCCAATTCATTCCTCCATTTTACTAGCAGCCACCCTTACCAACAGAAGAGATCTGTTGTGAAAGGCCAGCTGTTGAGAGCGGCCCATATGGTGTCTGATGAAAAGGAATTTTGGGTTGAATGTCAAACATTGTATGACATGTTTTTAAAACGAGGATACCCTTCACAGTTACTTGATGAATTGTTGTTTGAAGTACAACATAAGAGAGTTAATGGTGTTTTTACCCCTATTTTAGCATCTAGCTCTGACTCTAATGGTACACTGACACTCGGTATAAAACATATTCAACCAGGGAGACTAGACCCACTTAATGCTACATTTATTACATCATTTAGTCTTGATGCCTCCATTATACGACAAATTATCTATAAAAATTGGAGTTTACTAGTGCTGGACGATGACCTAGGTCCTATTGCTGGGTCAGGCCCCAGGATTACATACAGAAGAGGCCCAAATCTTAAAAGCTTATTGGTGAGAGGCAAGACCCCAGCAGTGAGAGCCCCTGGTATGTATAAATGTGAGAGTTGCTCATACTGCAGATTTATGGAAGTGGGTAATATCTTTACTGTTAGGGGTAAAAAAATACCGTATTAACAGGAGATTTAAATGTGAATCTAAAAGTGTGGTTTATCTAACTACCTGTAAACTACTTTGCCCTTGGTTCTACGTCGGTAAAACCGATCGTAGGTTCAGGAACAGGATTTATGAGCATACTTACAGCATTAAGAAACTAAAAGTTGTGAATGCATTAGCCAAGCATATCTATGAACATCTGCAACATAACTTCAGTTTCAGAGCCATAGATCAGATAGAACATAATCCTAGGGGAGGACCGTCTACCCTGTTGTTAGAATTATGCGAATTACTGTGGAGGTGGGGTTACATCAAGGATCAGCTCTGAGCCCTTTCTTATTTGCAATGGTGATGGACAGGTTGACAGACGAGATCAGACAGGAGTCCCCCATGGACTATGATGTTTGCAGATGACATTGTGATCTGTAGTGAGAGTAGGGAATAGGTGGAGGAGACCCTGGAGAGATGGAGATATGCTCTAGAGAGAAGAGGAATGAAGGTTAGCAGGACTAAGACAGAATACATGTGTGTGAATGAGAGGGAGGATAGAGGAATGGTGAGGATGCAAGGAGTAGAGGTGGCAAAGGTGGATGAGTTTAAATACTTGGGGTCAATAGTTCAGAGTAACGGTGAGTGTGGAAGAGAGGTGAAGAAGAGAGTACAGGCAGGATGGAGTGGGTGGAGAAGAGTGTCAGGAGTGATTTGTGACAGACGAGTACCTGTAAGAGGGAAAGGGAAGGTCTACAAGAGGGTAGTGAGACCAGCTATGTTATATGGGTTGGAGACAGTGGCACTGACAAAAAGGCAGGCGTTTGAGCTGGATGTGGAAGAGTTAAAGATGTTAAGATTTGCACTGGGTGTGATGAGGGTGGACAGGATTAGGAATAAGTATATTAGAGGGTCAGCCCAGGTTGGAAGGTTTGGAGACAAAGCCAGAGAGGCAAGATTACGTTGGTTTGGACATGTGCTGAGAAGGGATGCGGAGTATATTGGGAAAAAGATGCTAAGGATGAAGCTACCAGGTAACAGGAAAAGAGGAAGGCCTAAGATAAGGTTTATGGATGTGGAGAGAGAGGACATGCAGGTGGTTGGTGTGACAGAGCAAGACGCAGAGGACAGGAAGAAATGGAAACAGGTGATCCGCTGTGGCGACCCCTAACGGAACAGCTGAAAGAAGATGATGATGACTGTGGCAAATTAAATTAAATGCTTACAGTTTACCAGGTTTGAATGACATGTGTTCATTAGCCTGTGTTTTAAAGTTAAGAAGTTTACAAAGGTAATTTGCTATATCTTTTTGTATAAACAGAAGTAGTGGAAGGATGACTTTCTCCATGCTGTACATACTAAGACTGGTTCACCTCATCCAGTACATTTAGGTCAACCTTTTTAAGCAATTTTTTTAAGTTTTATTAAAATATTTTCTCTATTATTATAATTTTTATATTATTTAAATATTGTCCATTTTTAAACAATTTAAGACATTTTGTATACAAGTTTTAGGAAAGTTATTCACAATTTTATTATTGGGCATATATTTTTAAGACTTAATCAACACAGTCATGTGATTTTAATTCAGCTGTATAAATGGTTCTGTGTTTGTAAAGTTTTTTGTCTGAGGAAGTTTTACTCATTGGAGTAAGACGAAAAGTGCTTACTTTATTGTCTCTGGGATTATTAAATCTGTTTTTCGTGGAACTTCATTGCTGCCGGTGGGCTTTTTTTTTCATTTTGAAGTGATTTCATAATTTGTGAAGTCAAAAAGCTACACTACTATACATCAACTAAACAGGCTGATAGGTTTCTCGTTTCTCAAGAGACATTCTACTCATTAGCACTCTGATTTATAAGGTTCACCTGATGGATTGGTATAAGGCAATACATCACAGACTCAACGTTAAAGAATTTTCCAGGTCTCCTAGATCTTCAGATTCATTTGCTCCAACTTCCCTCAACTCCCTAGTTTGTGCTAACAGGGCTTTCTCCCATCTGTTACACTACACCTTTATTATACCCCCATGACAGCATCAGCTAACACAGTTCGGAACTGTACAGTAAGAGATGTATGTAAATAGCAGTGATAAAACACTATGTTGCTCAATGCACTGAACATTACTAGTATTATGTTCACTGTTCTATCAAGCCTATGCCAAATAAAGCCTCTACCAATTAACTACAGCCTTAAATATCACTGTATCGTCTATTCCCTTAATTATCTACTAATTTAATTGCTATGCACTTTGTACTGCTGTAGTAATGTGTTACTTGTCTTACAGTTATAATGTTCAAGGTGTTTTATTTAACAAATTATTTTCATCATTTTGTAACTAACATTTCACGTTGTACTTATTTATCTGTGTTATATGTTTTTGTACATTTTATATTCTTTAACTAGGTCATGACTGAAAAGTGGCCCCAGTGGCACTGTTCACCCACCTGCAATAATAAATAAATACAAATACTTTGTATGTGTTAAAAGAAAAGGAATTGCTGGATTCACTGCACTTTTCTTTGAAATAATAGACTTGCAGTTTGGAGCTGCTGAAAAATACTCCATATTAAAATGATTCAAATACGGAGTATGGGTGGACAAGAAACATTCCTTTGCTTTCAATTATGAAGGTTTAGACTTAAAATCATGTGGGAGCAAGCTGCTTTGCAATAGGTCCTTAAATAGACTAGAATTTTGATAGAATACAGTAGAAATCAACAAGAATTTAAGGACAAAAAAAAAACTATGTACTTACCACAATAATACCATCTGCCTTGATGGTTTAGTTCTCTGCCCTCTTGGCAGATCTGAGCCAACAATTTTACACACAAAGCTTCTCAAGAGCTCCTCCCCTCTTCCATGTTGCAGTGCACCCCCCATTCCTCAAACATAACTTTTGTATCCTGCACTGCCCTCTCCATCTGTCTCAATGGCTGAAACAGAATCCCCAGCTACTTTTTTCCGGGGTGGCAACATGGTAGAATATCCCTGAGATTGACAGAACCAAAAGAAGCTCTGGATCTCGATATGAGATCAAGTTTATAATGTTTGATAAAGGTGTGCATTGTTGACCATGTTGCTACAGTACATAAATAGTCCATGGAAGAGAACTTGAAAAAAGTTGTTGAGTTTGTAATATATCTGATAGAATGGCTTTTGGTGCTTGAGGGTAACTGTTATGCATAGAGTAAATGAAGGCGATGTAATGTGAAAGCTATATAGATAAAGTCACTTTGGAGACCTTGTCTCCCTATCTTGCTGGGAAAAAATACAAAAAGTTGATCATCTTTTTTCAATGCTTTTGTCCTGAGAAAGAATAATCTTACTTGTCTATGCACATTCAATGTATGTAATGGATATTCTCCTTTATTAGAATAGTTTGGGTAACAGATGAATGGCTTGATTCAAGGCTGTCTCTAAGGCTACTGTAAGAACAAAGATAGAATTTAGTCTCAGGCAGACCTGATACGGTGACTTGCTGGCTAGAGCATGGAGTTCAGATGCTCACTTTGGTAAAATAAGTGTCCCTATGAGGTGGCTTTGTGCAAATGTAAGGTCTTAGGGTGGGGCGAAGTCTTTGATGGGTGGTCTGAGAAGATAGTTGCCCTTCAAAAAAGCCTTCCATATCTTTTAGAAGGTTAGAGAATTAGAGTTGAAGCTGAAGTGAAAATGTTAAATGACAGCGAACAGGATCTTGACAGTAGCGTAGCTGGAGCCTGTAGCAAAAAACTAGCTAGAAACTTCAGAAGAGAGGGTATGGGAGCTGAGTATGAGTCCATTCCTTGATTTCCTGCCCAAAGGGAAAATCTTTTCCATTTACTTTTGCATAGTTTTTCTAGCAGACTGTTTCTGCAATGCAGTTAGAATTTGAACTATTTTGGGAGATAATGTTGGATTACAGACTAGCACTGAAAATGGAAAAACCATAAGGTTAATCTGAGGAAGATGATGCTCAGATGAGGCTGTCTGGATGGATGAGATGGAAAATCCAGTTTTGGATCTAGTGACCAAGTCTGGAAGTATCTTATTTACTGAGAATAAGTAAAGGTGATTTCACGAGACAACCATCCAGAAATGGTCTGTTTTTGACATTGATCGTCACTTCCTCTTACCTTCACAGGAGACAAACAGCTGATAAGCTATTCTGAAGGTTTGAATTTTGTCTAGAAAATACCTGAGCTGCTTGTGGACATCAAGAGTGTGGAGGATTCTTCCTCCCTTGTTCTTAGGATGAAGAAAGAAGACTGGGAGAATAAGAGTTTGGCTTAAAGTAAACTCTGAAACCAGTGCAGGCATGAAGGTAGGATCTGCTCTCAGTGAAACCCTGTCCTTGTGAAAAATGTAGCAGGGTTTTCTTGCTATAAGAGCTTATAAATCAGATACTCTCTTAGCAGGTGTCAGAGCAATGAGTAAAACAGTCTTCCAAGTTAAGAACCTCAAATCAGCCTAGCAAGCTGGTTCAAAGGGAGACAAAGCAAGCTTCACCAGCACAATGTTCACATCCAAAGAAGCAGCCACCTGTTTCCTATGTGGATTAGTATGCATCATCCCTTTCAAAAACTGTTTAACTTGAGCATTATTAAAAAGAGGGGGGATCCAAGGGTAGACAAGCAGAAATGGCCAACAAATGTATGTTGATAGTGGAATATGAAAAGCCATCAGACTGCAACTCACACAAATAATCAGGAACCAGAGGAAGCCAGGTATGAAGAGGGTCACAACAGTGAGCAATACACACTGCATTTCTAAAACCTAGCAAAAGTGTTCAACACTATCCCACACTCAGGTATATTAGATAAACTTTCCCAGCTAAATGTGAATCCTTATGTAATTTGTTGGATAGCAAATCTGCTCACAAAAAGAACCCAGGAAGTTAGGGTGGGCAGCTCTATCACCTCCAAAAGTCCTGTCATGAGTAATATACCCCAGGGATCAGTCTCTGGGCTACTCCTTTTTGGCATTTATTTCACAGAGGTCAAAGTTAATGTTAAGGGTTTTTGGCAGACCAGGTTTGCAGATGCCTGCAAACATGGTGCCTTCATAAACTCCAAAGAGGATACTAAGATCCTCCAAGAGGGCCTGTTTGAAACAAATAACTGGTGTGAAAACTGTGGACTAAAACTAAATTCCAGGAAGTGTATTCTCATATCCATTAGCAAGCCTGACTCCCCTTGTAACAATTATATTAACAATACATCCCTAAAAATTGATCCCATAGTTAGGGATCTTGGAACCTATGCCAACAATGAACTGTCCTTTGATCACCATGTAACCACTGTTGTAAGAAGTCCTTTTTTCATCTCACAACTGATTTCTAAAGGTATTAACTCCAGATCCAGGAATACAATTGCTCGACTGTACTCACCATTCATTACACCAGTCATTGAGGAAAATGCCCCTTTCATATGTACCTATCTAAACTGTAATGACCACATTGCTTTCTCAATTAAAACAAAAAACAATCAAGGACATAAATTGTAAAAACTATGCAAACTGTCTCAAAGTCTTGTCCCTCTTTTCAGTATCATGTGAGAGGTGACATTTACCTTGTGTATAGAGCTTCAACAACAGAACCTATTCAGTCAGACCTATTACACATTCACAAGTCAAATGGTATCATAAACATCCACTCAAGGGATCTCAATCTCTTTTGCAAAATAAATAGAACATGTTGAAAGGTTAGATTTGGATCACAGAGAATACCAAAGCATTTCTCTTACTCTATTTCCATGTAACTTGGATGAGTTCACTGGTAACCTCAAATTCACTGATGCTATAAGCACTCCTGTCCATCATGGATAGGAGGAAAGAAGTAAATGTCCCAATATATTCTTCTTCTGCACATCTCTGGGTTATTCCTTTGCCAAATTTAAGAGCTAAAAAGTACCATGGGAATGCAAGGCTAGGCTTCTTAAGATCCTCACAGGACAATAGCCTAGTAAGTACATATCAACTTATGAACCTATGACATTCTGTGAAATCAGGGCCAGTTTTAACCAAGCATCCTTGCTCCCACACTTTCCAACATACAGCCACTTGTACGACTGTGACTGTACAGTACAGAATTTTCAGTATGATCAAATGAATGAACGAATGAACAAACGCATAAATAACTGACACACAAGAATGTATCTTCTTAGCTAACTGCTGTCAGAAGATGGTATGCAACCCACTGCAACCAACACCCCATATACACATACACACTCCTACCTCTCAACCTCTTACTTCAGGAATCAAGGAGTAAACTAAAATTTGGGGAACACAGGACTACAATCAGAAACAGATATTGCTCTTCTATATTTAGAAAGTCACTAGAATAACAGGCTTTGAAGCAGCATGCTTTTTCCAAAGGCGTTTAAATCTGAAACTCAAATGTCCATCAGTATTTAATGACCGGTCCTCATTCATTTGAGAAAAAACATGGTAAGTTATAAAAATCTTAAAAGAAATTTAGTAAAAGGTCACTTTATCAGGGCAAGTAGGTTGACTGATGAGTTTGAATTTTTTGAAGATGAACATATAATGCTGAAGCAAACGTTTTACCACAGAAGGTATCCAAAAATGTTAGTAGACAACTTATACAAGGAAGCAAAAGAAAAAAAAGAGAAGTTAAATATAAACTAGTCAGCAATTCTGAAATTATTACTTTCAAGGAGAATGCTAGGCAAACTAAGGATTTGTCAACAGCTTGCCTTTCAACAATTCTTGAAGCACTGTGAATCTATCAGACAGATCTGGAGATTTCTTATCAATTTCTCAGAGATGAAGAAGGTGACTGGGGAAAGTCTTCTTTTTGTAACCGAAAAACGGCATGAATTTGAAGGATATTTTTCAAGTTAGATTAAATCTTTCATCTACAACCAATGATAGTCTTCTGGCCAAAATGCATAGATGTTATGCTTGTAATTATTTAAATATGTTGTGGAGGGAACCAGTTGATCAGTGAAAAGTATGGGAGTTGAGATTAAGTTACGACATAGAGTTACATATAAATCAGAATTTGTTGTTTGTACTGTTTTCTGTACCAAATGTCAGTTTTATATTGGAAGAACTATGAGAAAATTTAATGCGAGGATTTATGAACATTTACATACTGTTGTAATGTCAGTTACAGGCAATACTTTGGCAAAACATGTATTATACCATGACCCCCCATTAATATTCCAAAATGTGCATGCTGATTGGCCAGCGTGCATGTTGTAAATCGACTTATACTAATGGAAAAAGGTCCAGTCGCCTGGACTTTTTCCATTAGTATAAGTCTCTTTTAAAACACTGTCTCGCTATGTTAAAAGAGTTTAACAAAGCGACACAGGTTTAAAAAAAACAACATAGATCTCCATTGCTTTTTTTAAAGCTGTTTCTCTATGTTAAACTCCTTTAACATAGCGACACAGTGTGTAAAAAAGCAACGGAGATCTTGCTTTCTCCGTTACTTTTTGTTTAAACCTGTCTCGCGATGTTAAATGGGTTTAACATAGTGAGACAGCTTTAAAATAAGCAACGGAGATCTCCATTGCTTATTTTAAAGCTGTCTCGCTATGTTAAACCCATTTAACATAGCGAGACAGGTTTAAAAAAAAAAAGCAATGGAGAAAGCAAGATCTCCGTTGCTTTTTACTATTTCGCTATGTTAAATGGGTTTAACATAGCGAGACAGCTTTAAAATAAGCAACGGACATCTCCGTTGCTTATTTTAAAGCTGTCTCGCTATGTTAAACCCATTTAACATAGCGAAACAGTAAAAAGCAACGGAGATCTTGCTTTCTCCGTTGCTTTTGGCCACAGCTCTAATGTACTGTGTAGGCATGCGCAGTATATCAGAACTGCCGCGAATACCAGACAGCTGCGGAAGGGCAGCAAAGAGGCATAATACAATGCCATTATTTAAGAAAAGTAATTATTTCTTTTTTTAAATAATGTCATAGTATAATAGCAATAACCCACTTCTGGGTGTGGGTAATGTGGGATTTACCCACGGTTGTCTTTGTTTGGTGGGTAAATCCCACATTACCCACACCTAGGCGTGGGTTATTGCTATAATACATCATCATTCTAGGAGGCACATTTGTTTTTTGTGAAATAAAGCAAGCAATACATTTTCAGCAGAGATTTGAGACAGAAGATTTGGATTGGAAAGACTAATGATGGCAACTAAGTTTGTATGCTTGCAGTTTCCCTGCCTCAATGACAAAGAGAATTTTAAAGATGTTTTGAAGAGGAAAGGGCTAAAACAGTGATTTTTTACATCATGTTTGTTTTAACATTTGACTGCGTCTTGCATATTTAAATGGCTTTTTAATCCAAGGGTATTTGTCTGAAGAATTTCTTTGTATAGAACAAAAGCATTTATGCAAAACCCTATGAATTTTCTTTGTATGGTCACTTTGTGGATATTTATTTATTATTGCGACTTTGGAGTTTATCGGAGTCTTTTTTGTATATCTGTGATCTAAACGTCTCACAGGAAAGAATGTGATGACAAATATTTGAGCTTCACTTTCCAATATTCATAGGAATTTTAAACGTTACAACTGTGTTACAAACTTAATCACAGGATTTTCTTTTATAATAGGTTAGTGATCACAACCACAAAGATGTGAATGGGAGAACAGTAAGTGTTTTTATTACATCTTTTCATGTCTTTAAGCTTGATCTTTAAGAGTATACCACTTGGTGAAAAAAATAAAACGTATATTATACTGAAAAGACTCAATTAGGAAAAGTGAAATGTAACATGTTAACAAAAATGGAATTTAGAGAAGAGTATCATTCAAGACACAAGGGAGCGGGAAAGGAGAAAGGCTCTGATTAATCTAATACTAGGGGGTACCTCTTATAACTGAAGATTTAATGATAGATTAGGAAGGTGTGTACTGCTGAGGGGGTACTGGTTAGACAAAAGAATAACATCAGCTTTATGTCCCCCTCATAAAAAAAAAAAAAACCTGAAGAGAAGAAAATAAGAAAGCTAATATGAAAACTAATTACCTTTCAGCAGGGAATCCTGTGCTATGAAAGGGACTAGAAAATGACTACACATATATTAGAAGTAGACATGGTCCTAGCATTATGTAATTGGTAATGAAGAAAGCAATTTTTTGGCCAACTGGATGTGGCAGAAATGGTACAAATCTGCCCAGAGGATACCTATTGAGTGTGAATGCTCAGGACAGCAAATGCTCTTACAGACTGCTTTTTCAACCTGCTGGTTGCTTTCCATGCAAGACTGCATTACAGCAGGGTCTGGGAATTTGCCCCTACCCTGTTGTTGTGCAATCTCAGAGTTTATATATATATATATATATATATATATATGGGTCTACTGCTTTTCATCGAATACCACGTATTCGAAAAAGAGCAGTAGACCGCTCAGTTACGTGAAAGTGCACTTATTCGAAAGTGCACTTTTGTGAACTCAGCTTCTACGAATGGATCGCACCACAGTGAAGGACAGCAGGAAAATGTGCTATGTCCTCCACTGTGGTGCGGTAGTTACGGACCTTAGGGTTAGGGCACAGATCATGGTAAGGGGATAGCCCTACTAGCTATCCCCTTACCATGACCCGTGCCCTAACCCTAAGGTCTGTGACTACTGCACCACAGTGGAGGACAGGCTATCCTCCACTGTGGTGCGGTAGTCACAGACCTTAGGATTAGGGCACGGGTCATGGTAAGGGGATAGCCCTACTAGCAATCCCCTTACCATGACCCGCGCCCTAACCCTAAGGTCCATAACTACTGCACTAAACATCAGTAGTAGCCCGTTCGCTGAAGTGGGTTTCGCAAAACTGCACTTTCGTGTAACCCAGGGTCTAGTGTGTGAGTTCAAAGAAGTCTATTTTCAAACTTATACAGTAGACCCATATACATATATATATATATATATATATATATATATATATATATTAAATAATCAGCAGAGGGGGTGAGAGGTCCCTAAGTGTATAGTAGGCTAGCAACCACTAGGGCCCTTATAAGCCTAGTTGCACAACCCAAATATGACCTACAGATTTGATTTACAGAGGAGGTGATTTACTGACTGCATCTGTCCATTAGAGGCATAGGCACAAATAAGCAACTGGACTGGTATTACTAAGCAGGAGCTGTTAACTGAAAGGGCACATCATCTGTACACTTCAAACCTGCCCATGAGAAAGCAACCTAGACCTTTAACAGTAAACATGAAATCCTACCAGCAGAAGGAGATGATTCCGACAAAACTGTGGCAGAAGGACAAAGTAGTAAAAGTGGGAGACAGTAGAGTATTTCTGGAAAATTATTACTCACCGAACCCCAGGCAGAAGAGGAGATTATTTATTCCAATAATCAGGAAATGTTGAAAAGCAAGCGTGAGATTCAAACTGCTGTACCCAGCTATCTTTAGAATATTCTGAAGATAGGCACAAATTTATTTTTTGATGTAGGACATGCTAAGGAGGAAATACAAAAGTTTGTCCAACAAAAAGTGAGCTGTGAAACAAAAGACAATTCTGCTTCTTGTTCTTCTGGTAATAAAGGTCACAGAAAGACTGTGCCAGTGAAACCTTTTCCAATGTTTCTATGGAAAATTCTTGAGAGACAGAAAAAAAGCACAGCAGTTGACTAGAAAAATGAGAGTAAGTTGGAAATGAAGCAGAGACTGGATTTGGGAGATGGAGCTAGGCAGGAATAAAACCAGCAACTCGGAAATTGACAAATAAATGTAGGATTACAAAACATTAATTATATTTGTGAAATATGACAGAACAAGAAAAGGAAATACTGGACTTTTTTGACTTTCTTAAACCTGTAGGGTACTCTAAATTATATGACCTACTTCCTTTCATTAATGTTTGGAAGAGCACTTAAGAGAGGGGAAGAGGAGGAAGGAGTTAACTGTAAGTACAACAAAATTTTGTTCTTAACAGTAGTATTTTTACAATGCATGATGTAATCTGTATGCTATAAAGTTTTCTCATTTACTTTCAAGTGTAATGGGAATACTTAAGGAAACAGAAGCCCTTGTTTTTTTTTTTTTTTCCTTTTTCTCTCTTTTTCTTTGTTCAGTTTTAAGAAATGTAGGCACTGCAATGTTAAAAAAAAAACAGAAAAGTCTGGTCAAAAGACCATGATACAAGATAAACTGATGTGATTTTTCTCATTCTTGCATAACAGAATAATTGAATTAAGGCCCTTGGTCCAATCTAGTAACACATTTTAACAGAAAGTAAATAAATTAAAAAAAAGAACATTGAATATAAGAACGATTTCCTCTAGCAAATAAATGCTTGTAGAAGCAACTCTGTATCTGGTTCTCATGTCTCCATGGAGACAATCTGATAAAAAGCAATAAAATCTGAAAACGTATTTCTTTCAATGGCTATGAGATAATGTTTTCTGAAAGCATTCAAGTGTTTTCCCAATCTGGAAGAGCAATAAATATAAGACAAAACTAGACAGCACTTAGTAGAAGCAAAGTGTGTACCATGCGTCTTAGCATGGATAACCTTCCATTTAGGGTAATTCAAGTATGAGGGTGGCTGTCAGTTTGGGACAACTATTCCTATTAGGAGTGTAAAACATCAATATTTGAATAGCTTAGGTGTGTATTTTTTGAGAGCTTTCAATAAAACAAAAACTTTTGTTAAGATGTGAAATAGGCTCAAATGGATATGATAAGAAACAACTGCACAAAAGGTCAACCTGCTAAACATTAGTGCATGCATGTAACACAAAAGCTGGAAGTAGATACTTAAAAAAGCTGTTACACATAAAAGGTGGGAATAATAACTTTTTAACATAATCACTCTTTATACATTATATTTACATTTAAATGATCTCACAGATAAACCCAAAAAGCAGAAGTGAACTATATTACTAAATGTAGACTGCAAATCACTATGCTACAGGAGACACGTTTGGAAAGAAATAAACATGTGAATTTGATAAAGAAAGGTTTTCAGGATGGTTATTCAGTGGAATACCTGAGACAAAGGAAAACAGGAGTACTTACATTAATTGCAAGAGGAGCTTGAATGGTAATAGAAGAGGATAATAATAGCAGATTTATAGTACTAAGGGGCTACTGGCAAGGGAGGAGGATTACACTGGCATGTATTCACATTCCACGTAAAACTGCTATAATGGAGATTAAGAAAATTCTGGGTGAAATAATCAGCTTTCAGCAGGCAATATTATTTATAGGTGGGGACTGTAACTTGATTTGCAGCAGTGAAGATGTGTCAGGGGGCCCAGAAGCAAGACTATAACACAGCAGGGTAGATCATTGCAGAAATTTATGAAAATATTTGGCATGGAAGATGTGAATTCAGTAGCAGGAGTTTGGAGGGAATTTACATATTATTCCCCAATATACAAAAACTGGGCTAGGCTAGACAGAACTTACATTTCATGTGAATATGTACATTTAATTTAAAGTTTCGATACACATCCTATAACTATTTCAGATCACACGCTAGTAATTAAAATAAAAACGCAGGGTAATGAAATAAAAATGAGACACTGGTGCTTTACCACCTATCTGTTGAAAAGGAATGAATTTAAAGAATGGGTAGTGGAAATTATTCAGGAGTTATTAGAGAAGACAGACATTTCTTCTGAAAATATAGCTAGGAGGTGGGATAAAATTAAAGTGGAGATTAAAATAAGGTAGAAATAAAAGAAAGATGGATATGGTTAAGAAGTAACAAGAATTATTTAGAGGGACTGACAAATGTTAAAATATTGCAGAATAGGGGGATTCTCACAGAACAAGAAGAGGAGCTATTGCAGAATGTTAAACAGAAAATAAGGGATTACCTCGATAATATGCATGAGTTTAGAAAGACTGTTGTTAAGTAACTGTTTTTCAATAATAACTCCACAGCACAAAAAAGTTTTAGCACAATGACTCAGGTAACAGCAATTAGAAAGGGTTGCTGCCAAGCTTAGGCAACCTATAACAAGAAAAATAACATGAGATCCAGTGGAGGTACTTGAAATATTTCAGAAATTTTATGAAAGTCTGTACTAAGCAGAGAAATAAAGAAATCAAGAAAAGGTACAAATGGAAATGTGTATGGAAGAATTAAATATGCCAAAGTTAGAGGTAGATGAGGTTCAATTATTAACAGTCAGAATAGGAGGAGATGAGATAAAAATGGTGATGTTTAACTAATCCACGGGAAAGTCCATAGGAAGAGATGATATTCCTGTGACGTTTGGAAGCTAGGAGGGAAAAACTGATAAAGATTTGGAAGGTTTTGTTTAACAGTATTTTAAGCACCAGCATCCTTGAAGAAAGCAGTAGTGACTGTAATACATAAAGAGGGTAAAGGCCCATTAGATCCAGCTTCATATAGGCCCATTTCAATCCTAAGCCATGATTATACAGTGTTTATGTTGAAAATGGCTAAAAGGATGGCAAAGATGATGCCAAAATTGATAGATATGGATGAATGTGGTTTTGTGGAGGGGAGGGAAACATTTGACAACATTAACAGAACACTGATGATCCAGGGGGAAGCAGAATGTAAGAAAATACCACTGCTGTTGGTGGGTCTTGATGCAGAAAAAGGTTGTTGTTGTTGTTGTGTCTTTCGACTTTTCCCGGTTAGGGGTCGCCACAGCGGAACTCCGGTCCACTAATGATTGGCAGTAGATTTTTACGTGCTGAGTTGCCGGCCCTGACGCACAACCTTCAATGAAGGTACGCCCATTCACGCATGTCTCCACACAGAAGATGCTCTAGCTGAGAATCGAACAGGACAACGTCTTACTGTGAGGTGACAACGCTACCGCAGCACCAAAAGGTGATAGTTATAAATTATGAACTCATGCATGACTTGGTTCAACAATATCCATATTTATGGGGACATGATAAAAATGAAGTACTTAGGAGAATGGATTAAAAAGGATTCTGGTGTGGCAGCTAAGGATACGTGGGAAAAGACTAAACAAAAGATAATACAAAAACTGAGAAACTGAAAGCTCTGTTATAGGGATATGGATAGCAAGATACAAGCAGTTAAAATATTTTCAGTCCCTTTAGTTTTGTACACAGGTTAGCCATATAATTTTGAACCAGAAAAGAAGTTGTGGATAGCAACTAATAAAGAGCTGAAGGGTTTTATCTCGGCGGGGGGATGGGGGGACAGCAAGAGTCAAATGGGATGAGCTGATTCTTCCAATAGAACAAGGCAGTGTGATATTACCCGATTTGAATGGGTATTTCAGAGCTACACAGTTATGCCGCCTATACACAGCACAAGCATAAATCTATAATTCAAAGTGGAAAGGGAGGATGATGAAATAGGGGTGAGGTCAAGAAACAAAGAGAGACTGAGATTTTGGATGCAGATCTTTAAAGAGAATAAAAATAACCATACAGAATATTATATTAAAAAAGTAGCAGAAAGTATTCTAAGAACTAAGCCAACATGGGAATGCAGAATAGAGATTCTGCCACTAGGGATGATTACAATTAGAGATACAGGCAATAGGCAAGAGGGGGATAGAATTTATTGGAGAAAACTGGCAAAAGAACCAAGGTATTGGGAGCAAATAATTACAGAGTGAAAGGTAATAGAATGGGAAAAGGTTATGAATTTATTTGGACTGCAGGCTAGAGATTGCCTTCCCTATCAAGGATTAATATCAGAGTACAGGCAAAGAGAAAGAAATAGGAGGATTCTAAGTGAAAGACCAGCACTGGTAGAGTTTTTGGTAGAATATAGAACGGAAGCTGATGTTAAAAGGAATAATTAGTACAGCATATAAAATACTGCATGATAATTATAAGAATCGCTTAGAGGAGGTTAGAAAGGATTGGGAAGAGAAACTGGATAAGGAATTCACAAAAAAACAATGGGGATATATATATATATATATATATATATATATATATATATATATATATATATATATATATATATATATATATATATATATATATATATATATATATATATATATATATATATATATATATATATGTACGTCTCCCAAATTTGCAACAAGGTCTATCTTTGCATGGAAGTGTTTACATATTTTTATACCCCAAGTACACGCCAAAGAATTTTTCCTCACATAGACAGCAAATGTTGGAAGTGTAATGGGAAAAAAAAAGCAATTGGGAACATATTTTCCGGGAGTGTAATGAGTTGGCAGACTTTAAAGATTACCTGAAGACTACTCTGTCAGAGATACTGGGTGAACAAATTGGTATAAGTAAATTTTTTGAGCTATGATACAGAATCATAAACCCTTAGACATAGTAAGGCCTTGCTGCGTCTAATTATGGTAGCTACCAAAAAAAAAGCAATAACTATAAAATGGAAATTAAAGTCCAAACCAACTGTACTGTGGTGAATATAGTTACAAATAAAACAAATGGAACTGAGATCTTTAGAAAAGGGTAGGAGCAATTACATAGAAGAAAATGGGAATTGTTGGAACAATACATGCAGAGGAGGAATGAGGTTTAAAAGAAGGAAAGATTTTACTGAGCTATGTAATGTCTGATTGACAATGACTGGACAGATTATAACTGATGCATAATGTCTGCAACTAAAATTATGTCAATATGGTTTGTTTTCCTTTATATAAATATATGATTGCATATGTCATACATACTAATTTAATAAAGATGCTTCTTGTTTAAAAAATGAAAAAAAAGGTGTTTCTGTTTACGAAGTCCAGGAATCCCTGTGCCTGTAGATTTAATGCCATGGATTCACAGTCTGTAGAGGAGTAATTAAAGTCTCACATCAGTAGGGTGTTAGGTTGGATGGTAAGTGTCTTCAGTTTAAGTCCAAGTATGCACTGTCAGTTTCTTGGGACATGCAGGGTGACAAATAGCTGGCTAGGATATGGTACAGGGTATTGTCTATGGTGATCTGCACTTGGGGGCTTCCAGCACATCATCCTGTTTGACCAGCCTAGAGGTACGGTTGTTACTGATGAATACCAAGATACATCCATCTTCAGGCCTTGTCTGCACAGCTACTGGTCTAAACGTGTGGAAGGCACTTAAACCTTGTACTGTTGGGGCACACTCTGCTACTTTAAACCATTTCTTAGTAATTGCACAGATGTCTATATTCTAGAGTCTGAGGAGGGAATGGAGGGAGAGAATAGGGTTATTTATTTGGACTCCTGACAATCGACAGTAAAATCTTGAGATTAAGTGGAGTTAATTTTGCTATGTCTGTAGGTCTGTCAATTTGCCATTGCCTAAAAAGGCAATATGGGGATGGATAACATTTTAGCTAGTATTCAAAAGCCTACGGCGGCCAAGTGCAGACCATCCTTAGCAAAGCAACAGTTTGTTAACCATGTCCTCCCAAGCTGATAAATAATGGATCACCTTAGAATGATACCAAAAAGACAGCCAATTTTTTAAATCAATCATCTTTTGCTCATATTGTGGCATCATCCTCGGTGATGGTACTATGCTGCTCAATGTTAGGCTCATACCAGCCCGACAAACATAGTCTGAAAATTCTACAATGTTTCTCTAGATATAGTTCACGGACGCATGTCTCAGATAATTTACACTTACACTTACATGGACGGTGATGGAATCATACTGGTAACTCTGGTGTCATGACTTATATTTGTGTGTAATTTGGCAGATCCTGGCACCAGATAAGCAACTGTTATCGTCTCCTTGTTTAGCCTAGATAGTGGGGAATCAGTATGTCTTACAATGAATTCCCCATTGATGAGTGTACTGGTCTGGGAAGTGTGTTTACTTGCCTTAGGGGCTTAGTGTTTAGGGTTCCATTGAGTGTGGAATATATTTGTGGTGTCAGGTGTTATTTTTTCTAACTGCCTTTTTGCTTGTTGAGGCATAGCTTTGCCAAAGGGTAGTCTAGGCAATCTTTGTTATTCATGCAGATTGCTTTTAATTGCCTCAGCATAAGTTAGCCTATGTGTGTGCTGTGTGCTATGTGAGGTGGGTGTTACATGCATGGTTTCGACAACCTGAGTGATGTGTGCTTGTATACGAACATTTATCCTCCAGTGTCATTGTACATGTACACCTTTTGCATTCATTTCTTTAAAGATTAAGTGGTTGTTGGTAAACATGACACAACTGCTACATTGCCTCAAGATGGCTATATCCTCCAAGCTGACTACAGTTTGTTTGTGTCTTTCAGCTTTTCCCGGTTAGGGGTCGCCACAGCGGAACCCGCTAATGATTGGTAGTGGATTTTTATGTACCGGGTTACCAGCCCTGACACACAACCTTCAACGGAGGCACGCCCCATTCACATATGCCTCCACACAGAAGACGCTCTAACTGAGAAGTGACGTTAGAAAATTACATATCCATGCTGTCCAGTTCTTTGATTGGTGAGCTACAATGGAGTGGTTTATTGGGATTAGAAAGCAGTTAAGGGTGCTGTGTTGGTGCAAACTAATAAGGGTGTTTTATTGGGACATATTATGCTAAACAGTACTAAATCCCAATAACTTTAATGTTTACACAATACTAAACTCTATTATATCTATAGGTATTTAAACTTGACACCCAACTAGCTGCTCTAAGCTTGTGCTCAAGGTATTTGGTCTATATTACTCAGGCAACAGAAAGTAGAAAGGGCTGTCACCAAGTTTAGGGAGCCTAAAACAAGGAAGATAACCACAGATCTGTAGAAGTAATAGAAATATTTTGGAAATTCTATGAAAGTTTGTATAAGGCAGAGAAATATGGAAATCAAGAAAAAGTTAAAATGGAAATGTTTATGGAAGAATTACATATGCCAAGGTTAGAGGTAGAGGAGGCTCAATTATTAACAGTCAGGATAGGAAGAGATGAGATAAAAATTGTTATGTATAACCAATCTACAGGAAAGTCTACAGGAATAGATGGTATTCCTGTGGAAGTGGAACCTTGGAGGGGAAAAAACTGATAAACATCGGGAAGGTTTTGTTTAACAGTATTTTAAGAGGAGGAGAAGTACCAACATCCTGGAAGAAAGCAGTGGTAGCTGTAATACCTAAAGTAGGGTTACCACCTGTCCCACATTGCGAGGGACAGCCCCTCTTTGGGCAGTTGTGTCCTACAAAAAAAATGAAAAATGGCAAATGTCCTGAGATTTTAGGACAAAATTATTTCCTATATTTTATGTAATAGTTGCATAAAACAGTTACTCTGCATCTGAAACACCTAAATGTTATAAGAAACAGAATAAACAACTAAAATGCTACAAGAATAAGTTTTTATTTAGGCAAAGAACTGAAGTTCTGTCCTTTGTACTGGCCGTGGGTATGTTTCGCCCTGCAAAATCTGACATTTGTATCAAAAATGTCCCACTTTGTGCATTTGAAAAGGTGGAAACCCTAACCTAAAGAGGGTAAAGGTCCATCAGATCTTGCTTCATACAGGCCCATTACAATACTAAACTATGGTGATAAAGTGTTTATGTTTATAATGGTTAAAATAATGGCAAACATAATGCCATAATTGATAGATATGGATCAATGTTTTGTGGAGGGGAGGCAAACATTTGACAACATTAACAGAACACTGATGATCCAGACGGAAGCAGAATATAAGAAAATACCACTGTTGTTGGTGGATCTTGATGCAGAGAAAGCATTTGACAGAGTAAGCTGGGACTTCATGAGCACAGTAATGGAAGCATTTGAATTCCCTGATAAAATTATAAGGTTGATTAGGAGAATATATGAGGTATCGCAGGCGTAAATTAAAGTGGTGGGGTCCTCTCTGATAATCTCTGCTTTGGCAGAGGAACTAGGCACAGTGTCCTCTCTGCCCTTTGTGATTTGTATTATACTTAGAACCACTGGCGAAGAAAATAAGAAGTTATGTACTCACCATAATGTTCCATGTTTGTTGTCCATCTTGCCTACATTTTTGCAGGTTGGGTTCACAGCCGATCTCGGCTCCGACTCAGCCGAATACTAAAGCTCGAGAGCTTTCAGTGGCTTGAGGCTAACCCGTATCCCATGATGCTCTGGGCTACATCCCCAGATTTAGTTTGCAACAAAGAGATTTAGACTAACCCAAATCAGTATACCAGAAAAAAAAAAAAAAAAAAAAAATATATATATATATATATATATATATATATATATATATATATATACATATCTCTCTCGCTGTATATATATATATATATATATATATATATATATATATATATATATAAATATATATATATATATATAAAGTATATACAGATGTTTGGCATGAAATCAAAAAGAGAAACAGAGACTTCAAATCATTATAACTATGTACATAAGTAAAGAATTATCCACCAGTTCCTCCAGGAACACAGGATGGGGGCAGGAGGAAGGGACGCAAGAATGTAGGAGAGATGGACAACAAACATGGAACATTATGGTAAGTACATAACTTCTTAATGTTATGTTGTCCTGTATCACCATAATTCTTGCAGGTTGGAGTAGCGTCCCTAGCACCTTTATCCGAGGGTGGCTCAAGAAAGAAATACTCTTCAGTACAGTGGATCCAAAGGAAGACCTGTTCCAAGAGATCACATCCACTTTGTAATGAGTGATGAAGGTATGAGGTCTCATCCATGTGGCAGCTGCACAAATAGAATCAATAGGAAGTCTGGCCTGAAAAGCAGAGGATGTTGAAACTGATCTTGTGGAATGTCCTCTTATGTTCCCTGGTAGTTGTTTAATATTCTTACTGTAAGAGAAGGAAATGCAATCAGTAAACCACTTTGACAAAGTTACTTTGGAAACTGGCAATCCTTTCTTTTTATCAGAAAAAGGACACAAAAAGCTTGTTGGATTTCCTGAGGTCCTTTGTCCTAGTCCAGTAAAAATGTAAATGCCTATGTACATCCAACTGATGCAGTTTATATTCTGCCTTGTCACTGCAGTTCAGAAAAAATACCGACAATTCAATGGATTGGTTTATATTATTCTCTGAACAGACTTTTGGGAGAAACGAGGGATTAGTTCTCAAGGATTCCCTATCCTTGCGAAAAATGATATAAGGCTTATGAACAGAAAGAGCTTGTAGTTCCGATACCTTTCTGGCAGAGGTTACGGCTACTAAAGAGAGTCTTCCACGACAAATACTTCAAATCACAAGATGATGCAGGCTCAAAGGGTGGTAAAATCAGCGAGGTTAGAACGAGATGCACATCCCAAGGAACTGGGGGTTCTCTGATCGAGGGTCTGAGAAGAAAGGTACCTTTGAGGAAAGCTTTACACAACCTATGAGATAATAGGAACTCCCATTTCTCCATAATAGAAATTAGAAATGGCTACCAACTCAAATCTGATGGAAGCTGCTGCAGCTCCTTCATCAAAAAGTTTAGAAAGAAATTCTAGAATTGCAGTAATAGGAGCTGTAAAAGGTTCTACGCTCTGTCCCGCAGCCTAGCATGAAAATCTCTTTCACTTACTGGAATACAGTCTCCTTGTGGATGGTTTGCGGGATGAGGCGAGAATATGACTCATTGCAGGGGAAAGGGAGTAACATCTGGCTAAGCATGGAACTGGACCAGCCATGCTGTCAACTTGAGGGTTCAGATAGACGGGTGGAACTCCCCCGAAGAGTGGGTCAAGAGGTCTGGAATTAGATCCAGAATCCAAGGTTCCTCCAGCAGATGCATCCAAAGAAAGGGGAACCAAACTAGTTGAGGCCAGTAAGGAGCAATGAGGATCATAGTGCTTTTTAACAAGCTGGCTTTCTGCAGTACTTTGGGAATTAGAGGAAAAGGGGTGAAAGCACAGAGAAGTCCTGGGGGCAAATCGTGAACCAGTGCATCTCTGGGTGACTTCCCCGGGGGGGGAATGAGGGCAAAGTAGTTGCTGCATTTGGCATAGATGGATGTGGCAAAAAGGTCGCAGCAAGGCTGGCCACATTTCTGGAAGATCTTTTCCACAATCTCTATCTTCAGGGACCACTCGTGCAGCAACAGAATAGCTCTGCTGAGTTTGTCCGCTATCATGTTGGATTTCCCCGGGATGTGCGTTACTATCAGAAAACACTGAGAAGCGATCGCCCGTTGCCAAAGTTGTTGTGCCTCCCAACATAGTGGGTAAAATTTGGTTCCTCTTCTCTTGTTTATATACCACACTACTGACATATTGTCAGTCTGAATTGCAATCGTCCCCATGGGTAGAGAGTCCTAAAATGCCTGCAAGGTGTACAGCATCACTCTCATCTCCAGGACATTGATGTGCACGTGGCTTTCGTGTTCCTGCCATAGGCCTTGGACTGTCATCCCCAGATAATAACCCCTCCCACCCGATCTTGGAAGCGTCCGTGGTCAGTACTGCATTCGGATGGGGAAAAAGAAGAGGACGGGCCGATAAAACTGGTCTGTCTGCAGCCACCAAAGGAGATCTTTTTTGCAAGATTCCATGATGACAATCTGATGTGAAAGAGGAAGATCTTTCATTGACCACTGAGCAAATAGTAACCACTGCTGGACCCTCAATTGTAGCCATGCCAGGAGAACTAGAAAAATAGCTGCTGCCATCGTACCCAGAACTTGCAGCACATATCTCGCCTGAACTTTCTTCTTTGATATCAAAATTCTGACTTGCTGATGAAGGGACTGTTTTCTGTCTGGGGTAAGCTTTGCAGTCATATTTCTTGAATTCAATTCTGTGCCTAAGAAGGTAATATTCTGAGACGGCGACAAGGCAGATTTTGTTTTTGTTGTGACATTGTTTTGTCTCTCACCCATAGTTGTAGATGCTTGGTGGTGGCGGAGAGGAGCCACTCATCTAGGTATGGAAACACCCAGAATCCCTGACGTCTCAAGTGAGCTGTGACCACTGCCATGCATTTGGTGAACACTCTGGGGGCTGTAGTGAGACCAAAGAGCAGGGCTCGAAACTGGTAATGACTGGCTCCCAGCTGAAAGCATAAATGTCTCCTGGATCGCCTGCCCATCTTTATATGGTAGTATGCATCCTGGAAATCTATTCAGCACATCCAATCGTCTTTCCTGATAAACGGGAATATTGACTGCAGAGTGACTATCCGGAACTCTGACTTCTAAACTGCTTTGTTTAGCTTGCTGAGATCTAGAATGGATCTCCAGTCCCCTGTCTTTTTTGGAACTAAAAAGAATCTTGAGTAAGTTCTGGACCCAATTTGGTCTGCGAGGATCTCTTGGATGAGTCTTTTTCCTAGCAACGAGAGAATCTCTTGTGTTGCATAGTCCTTTTGACCAGGTGGAACATCTGGTAAGGAACAGTTTACCGGGGAGGGAATGGAAAATGGTATGTAATAGCCTCTGGATATAATTGTTTGTACCCATTTGTCTTGGGAAATTTCTTGCCAGGTGCTTGGGTACAGTGACAATTGACCCCTTACTGCCTCCAGAGAAGAGAAGGTGGGCCTCGCTTCAGGAGTGCTGGAAGGGCCTGTCAGAGAATGCATCTCTGTTGCCCTGGTTCTGCAAACCCCTTCTGCTACAAGGTCAACATCTTTCATTATAACTTCCCCCTCTGCCCTGGGGGTAGAGTCACCACGTATGTCAGAAAAACCTTTTTGGGACTTGCGGAACCACATCTTTCTGCCCCTTTGACCTTTGTGATAAGGTCTGGATGGGGCAGAAAAACAGACTCCAATAGCAGACAAGGTTTTTCCATCCTGCTTGCATCTGGTCAAAGTACCTTTTACCTTTGGTCCAAAAAGGGATGAACCATCAAATGGGGTGTTGGTGAAGGAAGACTTGAAGGGTTCGGCAAAATTGCAAAGGCACATCCAGGAATGCCTCCTCAGGGAAATTCCTGTTGCAGCTGCTCTGCTCGCTCAATCTGCTGCATATGAAATCAGTCTCATGGAGGAGTTTACAATGGAATTGAGGGTAGAGAGCTGACAGGATACTTTGTCAGTGGACCCCAAAGCTACGGTACCTTGAAGGGTATCTGCAAGTTCTTTGAGGAGATCCCTTTGAAGTCTCGTAAAATGGGTAAGATAATTCAGTGACTAGAGGGTGAAGGCCGCTGAAGAAAAAGCATGCTTTCCATATCTGTCCATAGTCCTGGTTTCTTTGTTAGGAGGATGAACAGACAAGGAGGTCTCCGATAGCTCATTCTTGCTGGCCGCCACCACCACCATCACATCTACAGGGATACCTTTAGTCAAAAATTCCTTCTCTGAGGGAGCAGTGATAAATTTGTTAGGCCTCCTTGGAACAGGCTCCACTGTATCAGGTGATGTCTAGGCCTTACGAGATATGACGCCTAACAGTTGGTTATATGGAGGAGTCACCCAGGAGGTGGAAGAGCGAGACTGAAAAGCCTCCAGGTATACCGATTCATCCTCTGAAGGGTTGGTGGGCTTCCAGCCACCCCTCTGTTTCAGGATCTCAAGGATGTCTGCAACAGAGACATCCTCAGAGGGGGACCATGGGGACCCTTCCGACTCATCCAAATCGGTATCAGAAGTGACAGACTCAGGGGAGTCTATGTGCTTCCTCTTGCACAGTCTCTTCCAAGGAACTTCCTCAGAAGGGTACTCTAGAGAAGTTTCGGAAGAGATAATGCCACCTGCAGGGGCTTCCTGAGATTCTGGGTCTCTGCAGTTGGCAGGAGGAGGTGGTGGCGAGATAGACACTGGCACCTGGGAGGGGCAAGAAGTTGGCTCCGAGAGTGGGGCTGTCTGAGGAGACAGCACTCTCCACATCAGTTCAAAAGCCCCGCCCCACTCTGAGGAGATCCTCTGCTCCGAAAAGACAGAAGATTGACTCTGAGGCAGAGTAGGTGGCTCCGAAACTGAGGTGGGAGCTGAGCTCAACCTAGCCGATGCACCGAAGGGCAGAGTTGGGTCAGACGACTGTCTGCACCGGCTCCCCTCCCCAGACCTGACTGGTGAGCGTCGGCTCCTACACTCCTTGACATCAGAAGGAGCCAAGGACATCAGAGCAGAAGTCAGAACTGAGGATTCTAAAGGGGGTCTCAGCGGCAACAGTTCCGCTGCTATTGGATCCAAACTCTCTGGCTCTGAAGTCTCCAGATTGATCGGAGGAGAAATCGATGAAGCAAGCTTCTTATGGGATAGTACTGATTCCTTTGGGTCAGGAGAGGACAACATTTTTGCCAGGGCCGAAGAAGTTCCAGGTCTATCGGAACTGAGAGCCCTCGGTTCTGAAGACACAATTTTTTTTGGTGGCTCCGAAACTGGAGCTGTTGTAGCCAGTCGTTTGGATTACTTTGACTGGGTTGAAGAAGGGGAGGATGATTTGGAACTCAGAGAGCTGTCTAAAGCTTCCTGAAAAGGTCCTTTCAACAAACCCCTTGCCATTAATTTATTTCTAAGCTCATGGAGCACCCTGCTACTGAACCCGTGACATATGGTGCGGGGGTCCTGTAAGTGGATGGCACCAAGGCAATAAATGCAACGCATGCGCCCATCTGTAAGAGACATCTTTTGTGTGCATCTATTGCACTTTTTGAACCCTGACTGTTTATGCTCCTTGGGTTCCCTTTCTCTATCCTTGTCTTTGGATATTATGCGGTAAGAAAAACAAGGGCAACACTATAGAAGAGGTTAAATTAACTAAGCAACAGAAATTACCTCTATATTTTATTTTTTTCTTTTTTAGTATTCGGCCGAGTCGAAGCCGAGATCGGTTCCGACCCCAACCTGCAAGAATTACAGTGAGATAGGACAACATAACATTAAGGGACTCAGAAATTCAAGGGTATAATTGGTACAGTAGCCAATTAAAGCTGGCTGTATTTGCGGAGGACATTATTTTATACCTGACAAAACCAGAAAGGGACATTACAATGCTGTGGAACATATTGAGACAGTTTCACATCTTTTCTGGATACAAAATTAATAAAGCTAAAACAAAAGCAATAGTGGTAAATTATGCACCCACTTGTGAATTCGTTCAGCAATATCCGTACTTACGGGGACATGATAAAATGAAGTATTTAGGAGTATGGATTAAAAATGATTTTGCTGTGGCAGCTAAGGATATGTGGGAAGAGACTAAACAAAAGATAATACAAAAACTGAGAAAATGGAAGCTTTGTTATATGGATAGTAAGATACAATCATTCAAAATGTTGTTAGTCCACTTAGTCTTATACACAGGTCAGGTATATTTTTATCAATCACAGGAGAAGGTGTGGATAGCAATTAATAAAGAGCTGAAGGATTTTATCTGGGAGGGGAAGACGGCAAGAGTCAAGTGGGATATGCTTATTCTTTCAAGAGAACAGGGCAGATTGGGATTACCTGAGTTGAAGGAGTATTTCAGAGCAACACAGTTAAGGTTCTTATACATAGCACAAGCAGAAAACTATAATTCAAAGTGGAAAGAGATGACAATGATGAAACAGGGGGAAGCTGAAGAAACAAGGAGGAACTGGGATTTTGGAAGCTGACCTTTAAGGAGAATAACAATAATCATACAGAATATTATATTTATAAACTAGGAGAAAGTATTCTAAGACCTAAGCCAACATGGGAACGGAGAAAAGAGATTCTGCTGATAGGGATGACTGCAATTAGAGATACAGACAATATGCAAGAGGGGGCTGGAATTTATTGGAGTAAACTGGCAAAGGAATCAAGGCATTGGGGACAAACATCTAGACAGGGACAGGTAACAGAATGGGAAGATGCCAAGAACTTACTTGGATTGCAGGTTAGAGATTGTCTTCCTTATCAAGGATTTATATTAGAGTATAGGCAAAGAGAAGGAAATAAGGTGGTCCTGAAAGACCAGCACAGGTACAGTTTTTAGTAGAATCTAGAACAGAAGTTGCTATTAAGAAAGGAATAATTAGTAGAGCATATAAAATATTGCATGATAACTATAAGAATCAATCAGAGGAGGATAGAAAGGATTGGGAAGAGAGACTGGATAAGCAATTCACAAAGAAACAATGGGAGATATATGTATGTCTCCCAAATAAGCAACAAAGTCTAAAAGATGTGGTATCTTTGCTTGGAAGTATGTACATAGGTATTTTTTTATACCCCAAGTAGACTCCAAAGATTTTTTCTTCAGGTAGCCTGCAAATGTTGGAGGTATGATAGGGAAGAAAGAGTTAACTGGGAACATATTTTTCTGGGAGTGTAACAAGTTGGCAGACTTTAAAGATTCCCAGCAGACTGCTCTGTCAGAGATGCTGGGTGAACAAATTGGTGTAAATAAGGAAATCATTTTTTTTGAGCTATAATACAAAATCATAACTGCCTAGACATAGTAGGGGCTTTCTGGGTCTGATTATGATGGCTGCCGAAAAAGCAGTTACTAGAAAATGGAAATAAAAGTCTAAACCAACTTTACTAGAAGTCACAAAGATAGTAATAGAGATAAAACAACTGGAATTGGGATCTTTAGAAAAGGGTAGCAGCGAATTATATAGGAAAAAAATGGGAAGTGTGGAATCAATACATGCAAAGGAGGAATGAGGTTTAAAAGAAGGCAGGGACTGAATGAGCTATGTAATGGTTGGCTGACAATGACTAGATATATTATAAGTGATGTATAATATTTACAGCTACAATTGTGTCTGCAAGGCTTGTAACGTACAATGTTTGCCACTGAGATTGTGTTGGTATGGTTTATTTTAATTTATATAAATGTAAGATTGCCTATGTCAGGGGTCTGCAACCTGTGGCTCTGGAGCCACATGCGGCTCCCTGTAGCTTTGAAAAATAATGACCACTCTGCTGCATGATACACACACAGAGCGATTGAGTGATGGATTTTATAAACTTATAAACTTGCTAGAATAACATGGTTTCTTCTACCATGCATTCCATACACACTAAGAGCGATCGAGCAATTCTTTGGCAACATCAGCATCTCCTGAAAGGTTTCCATACCTTTCCACCATACCTCTGAAACTCTTAACCACAATAAATCTGGACAAAGCCACAATTAAAGGGGGAACAAAGGAAGAAAAATATGTTAAGATTTTAAATATTGCTCTTATAAACTTAGAATCTTGCTTGAATAATACTGTTTATGTTAACATGCATTTTCCACACACAGGCACAGGCATACACAAACATGAGCACACACACTCACACACACACACACACACACACACACACACACACACACACACACACACACACACACACACACACACACACAGAGGCAACCTGTCAACTGTACAGATTTTCACAGAATGTCCTGATTTATACCTCATATTTTCTGGCAAATCACTGGCAAATTCTTTAGGGCTGAAGTCAGAAAATATAGACAGACGTGAGCTTCAGACTTCATACCCTTCAGAAAATTCATGCTAATGCAAAACCTGTTATATCAACTTTCTAATTTTGCAAGATTTAAAAAAAACACCTATTTTGGGGCCTTTGTCTCCCCATTATTTATGGCTTTGTCCAGATTTGTTGCTCTAAGAGGATGAAAGGTATCACACACACACACACACACACACACACACACACACACACACACACATACACATACACACACACACACATCGAGCAAACCCAATAAAAATCTCAAAAAATAAACAAAAATGGGGATGTATTTTAAATATTGCTCTTATAAACATAGTTCTTTATATTTACAGTATAATAACTATATATAAAACTATACACTGTTATCTTCATTTTACAGGTCAAATATGTTTTGTGGCTCCAGATAAATTTTATTTGGTAGGAGATAGGCCAAAATGGCTCTTTTGATAGTGAAGGTTGCAGACCCCTGGCCTATGTCATACATGATTATTTAATAAAGATGTGTCTTGTTTTAAAAAAAGGTATTTGCTCTATATTTACTGCTTTACAGGGTACAGTTTTATGTACTGTTCTACAGTGAAAATTTGCTTGCTAGGTATTTGCTACTTTATGGGGCACTGCTAACCACATCTGCACTGTGAAGAGCTTAGTGAAAATGTGCCAAATTTATAGCAGCACAAAAAAAACAGAAGACTACCTAATGAGCCCCATGGCCAATAAATTGACTACACTACGAGCCCTTTTGTGCATTTCTCAGCTCAGATAGTCCAGACAAATACCTCCTGCCACAAGATGAATAAATCCAGTCCTTCTCCTGTAAAAAACACAGTAGTAGAAACCCACAAGTGCAATATCACCACAGACCAATTAAACGACTAGCTGGAAATCTCTTACTGAAGGCAATTTCAAGACAGTCTTACAGTAGTAACAGAGAGAAGAAGAGCAGGTTTTTTTTTTTACAAAAATACAGTGAAATGTACAAATAAAATCATGAAGCAGTAGCGATCACTCAAAATGACTTAAGCAAGTTTTGACTTAGCAATGAAAAGTACTTAGCTTTCTAGATTCAGTCTTAAGATTGTTCTTTTCTGTACGCACTCTTTTTCTTTTGAGCATTCGCTCAATGAGGGAATTATCTTATCTATATAAATAAATATACATGCGCGCGCGCGCACACACACACACACATATATATATATATATATATATATATATATATATACATATATATCTATACCTACAAATCTATCTATATATATCGATCTATATATATATATATATATATATATATATATATATATATATATATATATATATATATATATATATATATATATACATATATGCATATCTATATCTATTTATATATATATATATATATATATATATAAATATATATATATATATATATATATATATATATATATATAGATATATATATACATATACATATGTATATCATATATATATATATATATATATATATATATATATATATATATATATACATATATCTATATAGATATAAATATATGATTATGTAGCCCAGGCAGGTATGACCCTAACCCTGAGCAGTATCCTTCCTTCATCAAGAATGATGCCACAATATAGAGACAAGATGATCAGCTTTAACAATTGGCTTAATGTCTGGTGTCATTCAAAGGGGATCCAGTGTCTGTCTGCCTGGGATGACATGCTTGACAAGCCACGCTGTCGCAAGGGACGGCTTGCACCTGTCACCCTGGGATTCCGGATATTGGCTAAGGCTCTTGCCACCCCATAGTGCCTTTTTAGGCAAGGCTCAAATTCTAAACCTACCACCCTAGAAAACAAAAATGGGAAGAAACTGAGGGTAATGCTGCTCAATGCCAGAAGTCTAAATCTCAAAATGCACGCACTCGAGGCCCTTCTCAGTATGGAGAACATCGATGTCTGTGCTGTAACTGAAACCTGGTTCAAGGCTCCTGAGAGCACCCCGGCACTATTAGGTTTTACCTCATATCATGCGTTCCGCCCCAAAACCCGGACCACACCACAAAAGGAGGGGTGTATCCATATTCATAAAGGATACTCACACCTCCAGGTTGGTGGCAACGCATCGAAGCTGCGGAAAGCATCCAGGTGCAACTAACCATAGGCAAAACTGCTCTACAAATTGTAGCATGCTACAGGCCACCCTCTCAAACTCAGGAACCCCACACAGCCTTCCTGAAGACACTGGAGGGTATAAATGTATCTCCAAACACCATCATATTGGGTGACTTCAACTACCCGAATATAGACTGGGAACATTACTCAAGCCCTAACTTTCTAGCCCAACGGTTCCTGGAGTTCATAAATTCAAATGCCATGGAACAGCTAGTCACTGTTCCCACGAGAGGAGAAAATATACTAGATCTCATTGTCACAAACATGGGGACAAAATGCTCCACACCGAAGTATATCCCTCATTGGTGAGATCTGATCATAAACTAATCTCACTGGAAATCCACATCCCGCCCCCACCCCAAGCAAAAAGACCATAGTGAAGAACTTCTCTAAAGCAAACTTCACACTACTCAAGACTGGTGTGGTATCCTTCAAGGCCCCTGAGCCAGAGGAAACCACAACCCAAGCTGCGGAAGCCCTTACAAATGCCTTCTATGAACACCTCCAGGACTGCATGGATCAGGCAATCCCAAATAAAACCAAGACTCTTTCCACAAAGGGCAAACGTCCAGTCTGGTGGACCCCAGCCATTAACAAACTTTACAATAAGAGGAGAAAGCTATTACATGATAGAACAAAATCCATAAAAGGGAAGTCACCCCTGATCATTATTAGTAAAAAATACGAGCACTCATAAAATCAACTAAGGCCAATTTTGAGAGAAAAATTGCCATGGATTCAAAGGACAATCATAAGGCCTTTTTCAGCTATGTTAGGAACCTGGGTGGAAACTCCCAGATATGCTCAGAATTAGTCCAAAATGATACAAAAATCACTGAACCCACAGACATTGCCAACATACTGGCAGACAGGTTCAGTGCAAACTTCACCCCTCTCCCCTAAAGGAGAGATAACTATCCCAGCCGAGTGTAGCCTCCCGGACATCTCAAATGCGCAGGTGAAAGCTGCTCTCTCTAAAGCTAAAAACACAGCATCAATGGGACCGGATGGTATCCCCGGCTGTGTACTACACGAGCTAAATGAGGAATTAAACCCGCACATAAGGCAGCTGTTTAATCTCAGCCTTACCACAGGATACGTGCCCAAGGAGTGGCGTACGGCAACTGTGGTCCCACTCCACAAAGGCGGTGCCTCTACGGACCCTGGTAATTACCGCCCCATAAGCTTAACAAGTCTAGTCTGCAAAGCTATGGAGAGAATCATAATGGAGCTCATAAACAAAGATATAGGGGACTTGCAGACATTGGACCCGACCCAGTTTGGCTTTGTCAAGGGAAGATCATGCCTTTTGAACTTGGTTGACTTCTTGAAACAGTCACCAAGGCCATTGATGAGGAAAGGCAGTCCATACAGCCTACCTTGACCTTGCAAAGGCTTTCGACACAATACCCCACTCAGGTATTGTAGAAAAACTTACCAGCTTAAATGTAAACCCATATGTCACAAGATGGGTTGCAAACTGGCTTAAGGACAGAACCCACAGGGTTAGAGTTGCTGGCGCTGTGTCAGACTCCAAGCCGGTCACAAGTGGTGTCCCACAGGGCTCGGTCCTTGGCCCCCTATTGTTTGGCATCTACTTCTCAGAAGTACAGGCCAACATGGGAGGACTTTGGCTGACAAAGTTTGCAGACGACTGCAAACTGGGCGCCATAGTGGAAAGTGCATCGGACACGGATATCCTTCAGAAGGGACTCACGGAAACAGATAGCTGGTGCCAGAGCCATGGCCTGAAGTTAAACGCCAAAAAATGTATAGTCATACCCTTCGAGAAAAACAAGGTAACCCCAAGCTACCATATAGGTGGCAATCCACTAAGCACAGAAGAGGTTATCAGGGACCTGGGGACCCAGGTTGACAGTGGCCTTTCTTTTGACACTCACATTGCTAAAGTGGTTAGAAAGACCTTCTACATTGCCCACCTGATCATGAAGGGATTCACATCCAGATCTAGTGAGGTCATTGTTCCCTGTACTCTTCACTTATCAGACCAATGATCGAGTACAATGCCCCATTCGGGATGTATCTCACCCGACATCTGCAGCAATTGGAGAGACCCCAAAAGTTCCTCACCAAAAGGATAAAGGGACTCCAAAATCTGTCATATGCTGCCAGATTGAAGAAACTCCAGCTCTATTCAGTCGCATACCGTCTGCTCAGAGGTGACATGTGCCTGACATACAAGGCCATGTCCAACCCGGAATTAATGGACATGCTCCACCTCAAAAAATCCAAACCCACCAAAACCACTAGAGCAAGCGACTTAAACCTTAGCACGGATATAAATAGGACGTGCTGGAGGGATAGATTTATCACTCAGAGACTCCCTATGCTGTGGAATAAAATCCCGGTCCATGTGAGGCAGAGCACCTCGCTGACTCTGTTCAAGAGAAATCTGGACCTGTGGATGGGAGATCGTAGGTTTACCCCAGGAATCATCTCTGTGTCACTGCTGGACAGAGGCACAACAAACTAATGGGCACAGTATTTTTTCATATAAGGGGTGGCGTAAGCCACAATAATTTGGGCTAGGCTTATAAATGCCTTAGGGCAGATAGCCTAGTATAAACCTATGAACCTATGAACCTATATATATATATCACACACACACATGGATGTACTTCTAAATATCGATGTACACAAATCTCGAATTCTTGATGATCGATTCCAAAACACTGAAAGCCAAAACATTGAAAAAACAAAAGACTTATTTTTTTGCAAGGGGGACAAGCCCCCCTGCACCTCCCCATACCTCCTACTAATTATATATACCAACTCCGAGATCGCTCTACAGTGGGGAAAGAGCAAATTCCCCAATCCTGCTGTGCACAGTCTTGCATGGATTTGATAGATTTAGCACCGGCAAATGCTTTCAAATGAGTTTTGATCGCTTCTGCTGGTGTTAAACACATTTGAGATTATGAACTTTTCATAATATGGACTGTTTACACATATATATATATATATATATATATATATATATATATATATATATATGGGTTCCATACACAGTAGATCGAATTTTCACTAATTCGAAATAGTGCATGGAATGCTCACTGCAGCGAAAGTGCACTTAATCGAAAGTGCACTTACGCGAGGTTCAGTACAATGAAGGGAATGTTGTACTGAACCTCTGTGCAGTACTCATGGAACTTAGGGTTAGGGCACGGGTCATAGTAAGGCTATCCCCTTACCATGACCCATGCCCTAACCCTAAGGTCCATGACGACTGCAGCGCAGTGATGGACATAGCAATGTCCTCCACTATGGTGCGATAGTCACGAACCTTAAGGTTAGGGCATGGGTTAGGGAAAGGGGATAGTTTTACTAACTACCACTGTGCTGCAGTAATTTCAGTGAAGTGCACTTACACAAAAACTCACTTTCGTTAAAGTGAACTTTCGCATAAGTGAGGCTTCCTATTACAAGTTCGAAGTAGTGAACTTTCGTTCTTGTAATAGAAATCCATATATATATATATATATATATATATATATATATATATATATATATACACAAATACACATAAATACCAGATCAACTGTTATACCAAAATAAAAAAAAGTATCAAATCCAAAATCTCATACATCTGTTTTATTATTAAACAGTGATTACAAAATATTTATGGGAGTACTGACTGCTGCAGTTGTTAAAATCTAACTAGTTCAATAGGCCTTGATCATCACGGATTCATAGAGGGGGAGATAAACCTTTGATAGCATATGCAAGACACTTTGGTTGATGGAAAGCATGCAAGAGAGGACAGAAATTATTAATGAAGAGTCTGGATGCAGAGAAGGCTATTGACAGAGTAAACTGGTCTTATTTAAAGCAAGTATTGGCCAAATCCAATTTTTTATTTTCAGAAAAAAATGATAAAAAGAAGTTATGCACTCATCATAACATTCCATCTGTGTTGTCCATTTTCATTCTTCCTCAACAATTGGGTTCGGATCTGACCCTCGCATCTGACTTCTCCGCTGTTTACAGCTCATGGATACTGGAAATTCTCGAGTTCCTCCCTTACCCATATTGCTCTAGTCCCCTACCACACCTCAGATCTTGTTTGCTAGCCTTATAGTTTCACAGAAATTTAGAAACAGTGCTACGATAAGAAACCAATATCTGGAGCTCAAAGGCAGGAATGTTGGTCCTCTTATTATCTTCTCATTCTTCCTGAAGTCACAAACCAACTTATATGGGGTTGGAGGGAGGGGAGTTGAGGAAGAATGAAAATGGACAACACAGACGGAACATTATGGTGAGTACATAACTTCTTTATCTGATGTTCTCAATTTCCATTCATTTCTCAACAATTGGGACAGAGTCCCCATCCACCTGAAGGCTGGGAGGACTCTAAGGAAGGACATTCCTGAGCATTGGTGAGCTGAAAGCTGCTCATCCCCTCAAGACCAGATCCAATTTGTAATGAGTAATAAAAGTATTAGGATCAGCCCAAGCTGTAGTTGCACAGATATCATCCATGGAAGACCTGGATAAAAATATTGAAAAAGTTGCCATTGACCTAGTTGAACGGGCTCTTAACAGTTTTGACAAAGACAAACCCAATTTGTGATAGATAAAGGAAATGCAATCAGTTAGCCATTTGGCTGAAGTTACTTTGGTAACTGGCTTGCCCAATTCTGACTCTGCAAAAGAAACAAATAATTGATCTGTTTTTCTGAAATTCTTTGTTGTACGCAAATAGAAATGTAAATGTCTGTGAACATCCAAAATATGTAACATGTAGTCTCCTTTGTTTGTGAAATTTGGAAAGAAAACTGGAACATTAATACATTGATTGATGCTGGATTTTAACACCAGCTTAGGAAGATAGGACGGGTTAGTTTGTAATGCTACCATATCTTTATGGAAAATTAAATAAGGAGGCTTAGAAGATAGGTCCTGAAGTATAGAGACTCTTCGAGCAGAAGTTATAGCTACCAAAAAGATAGGTTCCAGGTTAAAAATTTTAGTTCACACTTTCTGATGGTCCAAATGGAGACTGAGTTAAAGCTTGTAAAACTAAATTCAAATCCC